>NC_058053.1:1114887-1269887 GCF_020085105.1 Siniperca chuatsi
GGTTACTGTAATAGGAGCTGGGCCCCCATTCTTAACCATTGTTGCAATAATTAGGACTTTTTGGTGGGAAATTATATTGAAAATGTGCCATCACCTACCTGTGTGATAATTGATTTATCAAGCTTGGGTATAGTTGGATAAGTACATGGCATCATTTTGAAATAATGAGAACATGAGTTATGAGTCAGATCTATCATCACCTGGTGCAGAATAATAGCAGTGAGTCCTTTTCATTTCCTGTGGGCACTGAGGAACAATGTTCCTATGACATGCCACTGCCAAAGCCTGTGAAACAGCCAGGGCTGTAGTCTGGATTTTAGAAATACTGAGGTCATGAGTCCTAGCCCCATTAGGGGGGTTTGGGGGCAGAACCAAAGACTGCAGCATTTCAGTCCCCTTCTTGTTTGTTGCTTTTTTTGACTCATACAAATACAGCACATTAGCTTTATGAGGTAGATTCAACTGCACATCTGCTCCGTAGGGAAGCCAGGCAGGGATGGAAATAATTAATTTAAAATTTGGTGGTTGCTACACACACCAAAAATGGCATGTTCAATACAAGGGAAGAAAGAGGTGCTGGAAAATTTTTGACTTGGAAAATTACAATTTGATTCAAACTTATTTCTTCAGCATCAGCAACCTCCATCAAGAAGGCAGGGCAGATTGTATGTTGCCTGAGGCTTGTAAAGATTAAACGCTGTGAGCGCACAGTAATTACAGCAGGTGATTTCATATTCAGATTAACATTTTGATCAGAGCTTCTCCCATCTGGATTCTGGTGGTTGGGCAGTAAGAGGACATGGTGTAGTGGTCTTTTTTTGAACGAATCAAACTGAAACTGTGAAAGTGAGGGGGACATAACTTCCTGCAGTGCATACAGACACTTGTAAAAAAAACTGTCAATACAGGATTTAATAAGTATTATTTATCAGCCATATAATATCATGAAAAGAGAAACTGCACACCTGTTTACAATTTTTTTTTCTCAGAAAAATTATAGATTTGATCATAGAGCCTGCACAAATCATTCAACAGCCATAAACAGAGTAACAGTGTGAACTTTCTTTCTCACCAGTTTCTGTGCGAAACTATCCACCACCTTTAAAATCCAGGGCTCTGATCAGATTGTTAATCACAAATAGTTAACTGTGCACGCTGAGCTGAAAAGGTTTCCTTCTTGGGATATCGAACATTTTCTACCCATTACTCTAGTGATGTGACTCTAGTAGCACAAAAAAGAATGCATAATGTTGATCTCTTAATAAGCTCTCAGTCATTCAGGTTTGTTTTCTTCCCCCTGCGTGCATGCACATCTCACAAACCCATCTTTTTGACTTGCATTCATCACAGATGCAAACACAACTCATAATGAATGCTAATGTTACTATGTGTCTGCTGGGTGTGTAAATAGATAAGAATTTGTACTTTTACACCAGTACTTTTACTTGCGTATAATATTCTAGTACTCTTTCCATCCCATCCATCCATCCATCCATCCATCTTCTTCCGCTTATCCGGGGCCGGGTCGCGGGGGCAGCAGTCTAAGCAGGGACTCCCAGACTTCCTTCGCCCCAGACACTTCCTCCAGCTCCTCCGGGGGGATCCCGAGGCGTTCCCAGGCCAGCCGAGAGACATAGTCCCTCCAGCGTGTCCTGGGTCTTCCCCGGGGCCGCTTCCCGGTGGGACATGCCCAGAACACCTCCCGAGGGAGGCGTCCAGGAGGCATCCGGATCAGATGCCCTAGCCACCTCAGCTGGCTCCTCTCGACGTGGAGGAGCAGCGGCTCTACTCCGAGCTCCCCCCGTGTGACTGAGCTCCTCACCCTATCTCTAAGGGAGCGCCCAGCCACTCGGCGGAGGAAGCCCATTTCGGCCGCTTGTATCCGCGATCTTGTCCTTTCGGTCACTACCCAAAGCTCATGACCATAGGTGAGGGCAGGAGCGTAGATTGACCGGTAAATCGAGAGCTTTGTCTTTCGACTCAGCTCCTTCTTTACCACAACGGTCCGATACAGCGCCCGCATCACTGCAGACGCTGCACCGATCCGCCTGTCAATCTCACGCTCCATCTGTCCATTCCATGTCCCTAGAGCCAGTTTCTGTGTCCGGAGATCTGGTCGCCGAAGCCCCTGCCTTCGACTGCCGCCCAGATCTCTCTGCACCGGCCCCTTACGGATCCTCCTGCGGGTGGTGGGTCCACGGGAGGACGGCCCCACGTCGCTCCTTCGGGCTGTGCCCGGCCGGGCCCCGTGGGGAAAGGCCCGGCCACCAGGCGCTCGCCGTCGGGCACCCACCCCAGGCCTGGCTCCAGGGTGGGGCCCCGGTAGCGCCAATCCGGGCGACGTAACTGGCCTTGATTTTAAATAATCCATAAGGGTCTTCTGAACTTTCCATCCCTGGTTACTGTAATAGGAGCTGGGCCCCCATTCTTAACCATTGTTGCAATAATTAGGACTTTTTGGTGGGAAATTATATTGAAAATGTGCCATCACCTACCTGTTCCTCCAACACAGGTGATAATTGATTTATCAAGCTTGGGTATAGTTATCTTTGATAAGTACATGGCATCATTTTGAAATAATGAGAACATGAGTTATGAGTCAGATCTATCATCACCTGGTGCAGAATAATAGCAAGTCATTTTCATTTCCTGTGGGCACTGAGGAACAATGTTCCTATGACATGCCACTGCCAAAGCCTGTGAAACAGCCAGGTCTGTAGTCCGGATTTTAGAAATACTGAGGTCATGAGTCCTAGCCCCATTAGGGGGGTTTGGGGGCAGAACCAAAGACTCTGCAGCATTTCAGTCCCCTTCTTGTTTGTTGCTTTTTTTGACTCATACAAATACAGCACATTAGCTTTATGAGGTAGATTCAACTGCACATCTGCTCCGTAGGGTAGCCAGGCAGGGATGGAAATAATTAATTTAAAATTTGGTGGTTGCTACACACACCAAAAATGGCATGATCAATACAAGGAAAGAAAGAGGTGCTGGAATTTTTTTGACTTGGAAAATTACAATTTGATTCAAACTTATTTCTTTGCAAAATATTAGAATTATAGTGATAAATGAGGTATCAGTGAAACATTTTGGTAATAATCACTGGACACACAACTATCTATATGTGCCTCATTTCCTGTCCAGAGATCCTGATGTGAAGGCGCAGCATTAGAGACCAAAAAGAATTAGGAAATCTTGTCATTAAAAAATCTGTAGCAGCACAATGACTCACAAGAGACTGACTTCTTTCTCATACATGTGAACATACAGTGGTGTGCAAAAGTGTTTGCCCCTTTCCTGATTTCTTATTTTGCTTGTCACACTTAAATGTTTCAGATCATCAAACTAATTTAAATATTCGTCAAAGATAACACAAGTAAACACAAAATGCAGTTTTGAAATGAAGGTTGTTATTATTAAGGGAAAACAAAATCCAAACCTACATGGCCCTGTGTGAAATAGGGATTGCCCCCTAAACCTTAATAACTGGTTGGGCCACCCTTAGCAGCAACAACTGCAATCAAGCGTTTGCGATAACTTGCAATGAGTCTTTTACAGCGCTGTGGAGGAATTTTGGCCCATTCATCTTTGCAGAATTGTTGTAATTCAACCACATTGGAGGGTTTTCGAGCATGAACTGCCTTTTTAAGGTCATGCCACAGCATCTCAATAGGATTCAGGTCAGGACTTTGAATAGGCCACTCCAAAGTCTTCATTTTGTTCCAGTCCCATGGCCAAACCAGCGCCCTTCTCTGGCTTGGCGGAGGACTGCAACGGCTTCATCTTGCAGTGCTCTCTGGTCCTGGAGATGCAATCTTCTCTGTACCCAACTGAGCGCTCCAAGGTAGCCTTTGTCATCTCCCAGCTCCAGGGGCGAGCGCTGCAGTGGGCAGAGTCCATCTGGTCTCAGGATGGATCAGTCACCCAATCCCTGACTAGCTTCCTAGACCATTTCCGTGAGGTGTTCGGAAGGCCAGCAGGAGACTCCACTGCCGGCAAGTGGCTGTACCAGCTCAAACAGGGTCAGTGCTCCGTCCAGGACTATGCCTTGGAGTTCCGAACCCTCGCGGCAGCTAGTGGTTGGAATGAACAATCCCTAATCACCACCTTCCGTCAGGGATTGGAGCCCAGGGTAAGATTGCATCTCGCTGCACACGAGCATACCATCGGCCTCAAGCGTTTCATACAATTAGCCATTCGAGTAGCCACCCGTATGCAGACGTGTTTATTGGAACACCAGGACCAGCATCTCCACACTCCCACCATACGTCAGCTAGAGAGGCGCCGCTCTCCAGAACCAGACCAAGAGCCCATGCAGCTTGACTCTAACAGGCTATCCCTAGTGGAGCGGCAGAGACGGCTGACCCAGGGGTGGTGCTTGTACTGTGGAACAGCTGGACACAACAGATCCACCTGCCCAGTAAGACCACCCCGACACATGGTGAGTGCCATCCTTCCTGTTGTTCCCAGCAGTAAACCACTCGCAACTGAAATAATCTTGGTCACCTCCAAACCTGTCCCTCCCAGTACAAGCCCTTATCGACTCCGGGTCAGCTGGCAATTTCATCTCCGGCTCCCTCTGCCACCAGCTCTGTCTCAAGACATCATTCACACCTACCATCTACCAAGTCCATGCCGTAACGGGGAACCCATCAGCCGCAGCGGCGTCCAGAGAGATGCACTATCCCGTCTGCACGCTCCCGATAACACCATTGATGAACCTGAACCCATTCTTCCCCAACATCTCTTCCTGAATCCTATCAGTGGTCTGAGACATCAGTTCCCTCCTCCAATGCCTCCACCAGCGCTCTGCCGGGCTGCCCCCCAGATCATTAGTATGTTCCAAGGCAACGCAATCTACTCATCCACACCTCCCACACATCTCTGGGCACTGGTCACCCAGGGGCCAATGACACCCTCTTGTTGCTACGGGAACGCTTCTGGTGGCCTAACATGGCTAGGGATGTGAGATGGTACGTACAAGGATGTCAAGATTGTGCCATGTCTAAAACCCCATGTCATCTTCCTGCAGGCAAACTGTGCCCTCTTCCGACGCCCAACAGACCCTCGTCAGACCTAGGAGTTGACTTCATCACTGACCTACCACCATCCAACAACAATACATGCATCCTTCAGGTACTATGGGATCCCTGAAGACATTGTGTCCGACAGAGGCCCACAGTTCATATCCCGGGTATGGAAAGCTTTCTTCTCACTCCTAGGTGTGACCGTCAGCCTCCATTTAACCTAGACTTAAATAAACTTAAAATGTTAAAACAAAAGCAAGCAGGACGTTCTCAGGACCAGCAGCACTTTAATTTGTACGGAAAATGATATTAATACACCTTAAAGATAGACAGAACTTAGTGTTGACATTACAAAGTCGTGTGTGTTTCATCTAGAAAATGTCAAGACTGCTAATAAACTTTAATGCTAAGTCAAACAAATTGCTCTTTGCTATTGTATACAAGTCGACTATAACAACATAAGTGTCGTGTTCTGCTTTGTTTCATGTTTTTCAGTCAGTGTTTCCAGTTGTTATTTCTCCTCTCCTCTCATTATAGTAACTTCCTACCTTTGTGTTTTCCTGCCAGTTTTGATTATCTGCCTCGCCCTGATTAGTTTCACCTGTCCCTCGTTATTCTCCTCTCTGTAGAGTATTTAGTCCCATTGTGTTTTTTTCCATGTGTTTTTGGACTTTGGCTTTTCTGCATTGTTTACCTGATTTGGGCTGATTCTCTGATTTTGACTTCTGCCTGCCTGACCATCCCTGTAAGCCTTTTGTGTATTAGTATTAGTTTATCATTATTGTTGGGTGTCTGTGGCTTAGTGGTGGAGCGGGTTCGATCCCGGCTTCCCACATGTTGATGTGTCCTTGGGCAAGACACTGAACTCCAAATTAAATGATCAATTAGTTGCACCCTTCACAATCCCAACTGTGTTGGATGAGGTTCAAATGAAGATGAAGTTCTTCCACAACAAACTGGGAAAATCATTTCTTTATGAACCTGGTTTTGTCTAAAATATGATTAAATGCTGTAGCATTAAGATTTCCCTTAACTGGAACTAATGGGTCAAGTCCAAACGATTAAAAAACAGCTCAGAAGTATACAAAAGTACAAAGACAGGGGTGTACTGTATCTTTTATCATAAATTGCTCTCATATGTTGTGTCCTGTCACAGTTTGCACAACGACGATGAACCAGGCTCATAAAAATAACATTTAGTCTAACCTTTGGCCTCACATGCAGGGCACCTATAAGAGAACAAAAATTAGATGTCAAATAAATGCTTTGTGTTGCTATTTAAAAATGCCAGAAAATACACAAACTGCCAAAGCTAAGCAAGAGACTTCAGCTTGACCCTGCTCAGCTCAAATTCAGCTTTCTTACAGTAACTGCAAACAAGTCCATTACTGTTTGTCATTCAGCCTGTCATGCACAACCAACCGATGCACAGTACTGAAACCTTAACTTCAACTGTTAATGTTATAAAGTTTTGTCCTGATTGAGTTCACATGTGGTTACTGGAGGTAATGGAAAGTGTGTTGTAGTAATACACACTCTGCTAAAAATGCAGAAGAGGAAGAGCAACCGGTGTGTTTACAGCACAGCCAAACACACCATGGGCTTAGAAGATTCATGTGTCGCAGTGCTTTGCTAAAGAATGATTTCATTGGCTTTTTTATCCCCCATGATGCTTTGAGCAACACCATCTGATCACATGCAAGTAATACCGACACATTGAACACAGCCTTACAGTGCCCATGGATCAGTCTGACCTGTGAACCGGATGTCACCCGGTCAATAAAAAGGTCAGCGACGATTTGTTCTTGTGGTTTCACCTTCAGCACGCAGCAGACGGCTGCTCGCTCTGCGTGTAATCTGGTTGGAGCAGAAACACGCAGCACAACTGAACTCTTTCATCATACAGCAGCGACGCTCAGGCCTGCTAGATCTCTGTGTAATGGCCGTTGGCACTAAACTTTGTTGCAAAGCTTGCCAGCTAAACTTTAAAAGCAACCAAGGAAGTTGGCACCGAGCTAACTGTAAGGAGGACAACAGACTGGGTTCCACCTATCTGCATAAACGGACACTGCACAACAAAAGACTGTATCGGACCGCAGTTCTTCCTGCCTGACCCGTACACAACCAATGCACCGCCTGTTGTATATTATTAGTGATAATCAGTTGTATGCACAGGCTGCAAATATCTTATAGGAAAGGAATTTCTGATGTTGTTGGCTTGGACATGAGGGCTTTAAGACGTTATGATGTTCCACCAGTATATACGTTGATATGTTGATGGATTTTATTTCGTAGCCTAAAGGTGTTTGTTATTTTATTGTTCTATCATGACATTCTCAACTGGCACTGCCCCTTTTAAAAATGTAAACACAGTAATGTTTACTCAGAACATTTTGACTGACCTACTTCTTGCTATTATCTGAATGCAATTTTACACTGTTATAATTTTACTTTTACTTGAGTAAAATATTCTAGTACTCTTTCCATGATGGACACACCAGTCTGGTTTCAAGGCGGGACAATCAACTGAGACTACCCTGCTTGCCGTCACAGAGGAACTTCACACTGTTAGATTAGCCTCCCTCTCCTCCATCATGCTGTTGGACCTTTCAGCAGTGTTAGACACGGTGAACCACCAGATCCTCTTCTCCACCCTCCAAGAACTGGAAGTCTCATGATCTGAAGTCTCCCTGTTCACATCCTACCTCAAGGACTGCACTTACAGGGTAAATTGCAGAGAATCTGTGTCTGAACCTTGTAGCCTCACTACTGGGGTCCCTTAGGGTGCTGTTCTGGGTTCCCTCCTCTTTTCTCGTTACATCAAGTCACTTGGCTCTGTTATTCACTCTTCCTCTGTTATTCACCATTCACACTTTCCTACCACAGTTATGCAGATGACACTCAACTAATTCTGTCTTTTCCCCAGTCTGAAACCCAGGTGGCAGCACAAATCTCTGCGTGTCTGGCTGAAATCTCTCAGTGGATGTCTGCACACCACCTGAAGCTCAACCTTGACAGGAGTCAGTATCGTTTTTGATTTAACTTGTACAATATTAACCATTTAGCTGCTAAGTCACAATTTATTCCCTGCATTCACCTCTTTTGACACAAAGTGGCAACAATAACATGGAGAAATAACTTCTAGAAGTAAATACTTCACTGTTTATGACAATCATCTTCTGTTTATAAACAAGCATAATTCAAATGTCACAAAGGATCACTGTATGCAGACCCTGGATCTTTCAGGGAAACTGAGTCAAATCCCTACGGCTTCCATTTAGTAGTTTTACTCAGACTTCTCTTTTGTCTCTTCAGTTTCTCCATTGTTAACAATTTGGCGTTGATCGTTGGTACGATAATCCAGCATGGACCCAAGGCTGTGTCACTACCCAAACTACTCCTGGTAAAATGACAAATTCCTTTATTTTTCTGGGCCATTACTCTGGGCCTGCATTGGTGCCATTGGTAGGGCACAGTTGTCAGCTTTTTCTAGACCACTATTCTGGGTCTGCAGTGGTGCCGTTTGCCTCTAAGGAGTGGCCATTTTCCAGTGCTGCTGGTGGACTGTTGCCCACGGTTTAGTAGAGAAGAGGATGATGGTGATGCCAACGAAGAAGATGGTGGCCAGGAATACACAGCAGAATTCCTCCTCAAAGTCCCACAGGTTAGGCCTATGCCGACATTGTGTCCGGTCGGGTGGCAGGAGCACAGGGGCAGCAGGTGACCCGCAATCACAGATCCAGACTCTGCAGCTCCAGAGGCAGAAATACCTGCTGAAAGCAGGAGGAGAGAGACGAGAAAGCACAAAATAACGGGAGAGAGACGATGTCGAGTTAGTAACCTGCATTAATGCCAGCCCTAACTATAAGCTTTATCAAAGAGGAAAGTCTTAAGCCTACTCTTAAATGTGGAGATGGTGTCTGCCTCCCGAACCCAAATTGGGACCTGATTCCACAAGAGAGGAGCTTGATAACCGAAGGCTCTGGCTCCCATTCTAGTTTTGGAGACTCTAGGAACCACAAGTAACCCTGCATTCTGGGAGTGCAGTGTTCTAAAGGGGTAATAGGGTATTATGAAATCTTTAAGATACGATGGTGCCTGATCATTAAGAGCTTCTATTCTGGATTTTACAGGGAGAAGCTAATATTGGAGAAATATGATCTCTTTTCTTAGATCTTGTCAGTACATGTGCCGCAGCATTCTGGATCAATTGGAGAGTCTTAAGGGACTTATCAGAATCAGAAATCAGAATCAGAAATACTTTATTGATCCCCGAGGGTAAACTCTTTCGTTACAGTAAACATAGTATATTGCACAGGAGTATTTGTTGTAGTTTAAGGTTTTGTCACTTCCAGTTTTATTTTGTAGTATGTTCCTTCTCTTGTGTGTCCTGTGGTTTTACTTCTTTGTTTGCTTTCCCTCCAGTTTTGATTGTTGGCCCTTCCTTGATTGTTTGCACCTGTATCTCATTGTCTCACCTCCCCTAGGGTATTTAGTCCAGGTCTCTGTCTTTGTGTTGGATCATTGTTGTTTCTGCATGGTGTGATTCCTGTCTTGTGTTGTTACTGTCTGGTGTGTGTCGTCGTTTGGTGCACTTTTGGTTGTACCTGGTTCCTGTGCCCAGTTCCCCGGCATTCTTACTGTGAGTTCTGTTATGGATTCTTTGTCTCCCTTGGACCTTGGCTAGATTCTGGATTTTGTACCTTGCCTGCTCCCAGCTGGACTGTTTTGCCACATTGGACTCACTTCCCTGTTTCCACCACTGCCAGCCTATCTGCCAATTGCCTGCTTGTTGAACTGTCTGCCTGTACCTGCCTGCATACCACTTCACCCAATAAACACTGTAGTCATACGGCTACCTCATCCTCATTCCGCTTCCTGGTATTCTACATACTACTACACGCCATATACGACAACATAAAATAAACAGAAAATATTGCACAATTATTTCAAGTATTGCAGTGATGTTAATGATCCAATGTCCAGTTTAGTGACCTAGGGTCAAACAGACTAACCCTTAGAGGGAGGAGTTAAATAGTTTGATGGCCACAGGCAGGAATTACTTCCTGTGGTGCATTTTGGGGGGATGAGTCTTTCGCTGAAGGTACTCCTTTGTTTGACCAGCAGATCATGGAGTGGGTGGAAGACACTGTCCAAGATGGCATGTAGTTTGGCCAGCATACTCCTCTCTGACACCACCGCCAGAGAGTCCAGCTCCACCCCCACAATGTCACTGGCCTTACGGATCGGTTTGTTGAGCCTGTTAGTGTCCACTACCCTCAACCTGCTGCCCCAGCATGCAACAGCATACAGAATAGCACTGGCCACCACAGACTCATAAAACATCCTCAGCATTGTCTGGCAGATGTTGAAGGACCTCAGCCTCATCAGAAAATAGAGGCGGCTCTGGCCCTTCCTGTAAAGAGCTTAAGTGTTCAGTCCAGTTTATTGTCCATGTGTACTCCCTTGTAATCCTCTACAATGTCCACACTGACCCCCTGGATGAAAACCCGGGTCACTGGTGACTTGTCGCTTCGTAGGTCTACAACCAGCTCCTTAGACTTTGTCGCATTGAGCTGCAGATGGTTCTGCTCACACCATGAGACAAAGTTACCCACGACAGCCCTGTACTCATGAAGTACTACTATGTAAAACTGCTGGCTAAGGATAAACGTAAATACAGTAAGATTGTTATTCACGTCGGCAGTAACGACTCCCGATTACGCCAATCAGAGGTCACTAAAGTTAATGTTGAGTTGGTGTGTACATATGCAAAGACAATGTCGGACTCCGTAATTTTCTCTGGGCCGCTGCCAAACCTGACCAGTGACATATTTAGCCACATGTCTTCATTCTGCTGCTGGCTGTTGAGGTGGTGTCCAGCAAACGATGTGGGCTTTGTAGATAATTGGCGGAATTTTTGGGGAAACCCCGGTCTTATTAGGAGAGACGGCATTCATCCCACTTTGGATGGAGCAGCTCTCATAGCCAGAAATCTGACCGAGTTTATTAGTGGACCAAAACCATGACAACTCAGAGTTGAGACCAGGAGGCAGAGTTGCAGTCCTACACACTTCTCTGCGCTTCCAAAGCAGTTACCCACCCAAAACTTCTTAGTGACAGTGTCTGCCCCCGACCACTTAAATGAATAAAACCAAAAGTTAACAGAAGAGGAGCTGTACATAAAAACCTTTTATCTGAATTCTCAGAGTTTAGTTCTTAAAACAGAAAGTAATTATTGTAGGTGATTTCAATATTCATGTGGATGTTGAAAATGATAGCCTTAGTACTGTGTTTATCTCATTATTAGATTGGATTGGCTTTTGTCAGAGTGTACATGAAGCCACTCACTGTTTTAACCACACCCTCGACCTTGTTCTGGTATATGGCATTGAAATTGAACATTTAATAGTCTTTCCACAGAATCCTTCTTTATCGGACCATTATTTAATAAATTTGAAACTGCTATTAATGGACTACACGCCATTAGGCAAAAACTCCTACTCTAGATGTCTATCTGATATTGCTGTGGCTAGATTCAAGGAAGCGATCCCATCTGCATTTAATTCAATGTTATGTTTCAGTATAACAGAGGACTCCTATGCAAATTGCAGCCCCTCCCAAATTGACCATCTAGTTGATAGTGCTGCAGGCTCACTGCGAATGATGCTCGATTCTATCGCTCCTCTAAAAAAGAAGCTAATAAAACAAAGAAGGTTAGCTCCATGGTATAACCCCCAAACCCGCAAATTAAAGCAAACATCACGAAAACTAGAAAGGAAATGGCATTCCAACAACCTGGAAGAATCTCATTTAGTCTGGCAAGATATTCTTAAAACATACAGGAAGGCCCTCCATAATGCCAGAGCATCTTACTACTCATCATTAATAAGGAAAATAAAAACAACCCCAGGTTTCTTTTCAGCACTGTAGCCAGACTGACATAGCTCTATTGAGCCATGTATTCCTATAGCCCTCAGTAGTAACGACTTCATGAGCTTCTTTAATGATAACATTTTAACTATTAGAGAAAAAATTGATACTGATTTATGATGTGTATTTTGGCTGCTTTGCTCCTGTCAACCTTCTTCAGCTGACTTTGACCATCTGACTTGACCATCTGACTTTGACTTTAAACCATCAACCTGTCTCTTAGACCCCATTCCAACTAGGCTACTTAAAGACGTTTTACCCTTAGTTAACACTGGATATGATCAATCTGTCTTTATTAACAGGCTATGTACCACAATCCTTTAAAGTAGCTGTAATTAAACTGCTTCTTAAAAAGCTCACTCTTGATCCAGGGGTTTTAGCCAATTATAGACCTACTGTTTATCTAACGTTCCACTACTTTCTAAGATCCTTGAGAAAGCAGTCGCCAATCAGTTGTGACTTTCTAAATAACAATAGATTATTTGAGGATTTTCAGTCAGGATTTAGAGTGCATCATAGCACAGAGACAGCACTGGTGAAAATTACAAATTACCTTTTAATTGCATGAGACAATGGACTTGTCTCTGTACTTGTCTTGTTTAGATCTTAGTGCTGCGTTTGACACCATTGACCATCACATCCTATTACAGAGACTGGAACACGTAATTGGCATTAAAGGAACTGCACTAAGCTGGTTTAAATCCTGTCTATCAGATCGATCTCAGTTTGTACATGTTAACGGTGAGTCCTCTGTGCACGCCAAAGTTAGTCACGGAGTCCTACAAGGTTCTGTGCTTGGACTGACCTATTCACCTTATATATGCTTCCTCTAGGCAATATTATTAGGAAACACTCCATAAACTTTCATTGCTATGCAGATGATACCTAATTATATCTATCAATCAAGCCAGATGAAACTAACCAGTTAACTTAACTTCAAGCATGCCTTAAGGACATAAGGACCTGGATGACCTGCGACTTTCTGATGTTAAACACCTCTGAGACACATTATCTAAAGATATAGTTACTCTAGATGGCATCCTGGCCTCCAGCAGCACCGTAAGGAACCTCAGAGAGGATTTAACCTTTAACTCCCACATGAAACAAACTTCAAGGACTGCCTTTTTTCACCTATGTAATATTGCAAAAATCAGGCACATCCTGTCTCAAAATGATGCCGAAAAATTTGTGCATGCATTTATTACTTCTAGGCTGGACTACTGCAATTCCTTATTATCCGGCTGTCCCTTAAGACTCTCCAGTTGATCCAGAATGCTGCGGCACGTGTACTGACAAGAACTAGGAAAAGAGATCATATTTCTCCAATATTAGCTTCTCCCTGTAAAATCCAGAATAGAATTTAAAATCCTTCTCCTCACCTACAAAGCTCTTAATGGTCAGGCACCATCATATCTTAAAGATCTCATAATACCATATTATCTGACTAGAACACTGTGCTCCCAGAAGTAGAATTGGAGCCAGAGCCTTCAGTTATCAAGCTCCTGTCCTGTGGAATCAGATCCCAATTTGGGTTCAGGAGGCAGACACCATCTCCACATTTAAGAGTAGGCTTAAGACATTCCTCTTTGATAAAGCATATAGTTAGCGCTGGCTTGGGTGAGTCCTGAACCATCCCTGAATTATGCTGCTATAGGCCTAGACTGCCTGGAGACTTCCCATAATGCACCTCTTTCCTCTCTCCTTCTCTCCCTCTCCATCTGTATGCATTTTTATCCCATTACTGCATGTTACTAACTCAACATCTTCTCTCTCCCGTAGTTTTGTGCTTTCTCGTTTCTCTCCTCTCTCCTTCTGTCGCTTTCTGCAGGTATTTCTGCCTCTGGAGCTACAGAGACTGGATCTGTGGTTGTGAGCCACCTGCTGGCCCCGTGTTGCTGCTCGACAACTGCTACTACAATTGTTGTTATTTGCTCTGTTAGTAATACTGACATTATTTTCATATAGCTGTCATTCTTATTATTACTAATTTATTTATATTAACACTACAATTACAATTCTACTATTTAAAAAAAAATGGTGGTATGGTAGGTGGTAGGTGGTATTTGCATTGTGCCTCCCTCTCCCTGACACCCCCTCCCCCAAAATCCTTCGCTCTCTCTCTCTCTCTCTCCCTCTCTCTCTCTGTCTGTCTCTCTCAAAACCTAACACGGCAGCTGCGGATGGCCGCCCACCATTGAGTCTGGTTCTGTCCAAGGTTTCTTCCTCTTAAAGGAAGTTTTTTCTTGCCACTGTTGCCAAATGCTTGCTCGTGGTAGGATTTGTTGGGTCTGTGTAATTAATATTATAAAGAGTACGGTCTAGACCTGCTCTTTAGGAAAAGTGCAATGAGATAACTTCTGTTATGAATTGGCGCTGTATAAATAAAATTTTATTGAATGATCTCACCCTATATGACTGCTTGTTCTTTCTTGACCAAAGTTCCACACTTGTCATGTGATGACTCCTGAGTCAACTCCATGGACTGATGAAAACCGTAAGATGTGGTTGAAAGCTCCAAAAAAGCTACTAAGTGGAGCTTTGAGTTAAGATTATTTTCTGTTCCCAAAGGTCAAGTATAAACTTTCATGCTCAGTAATAAATCGGCTGAATCAGAACTGTATAATACGGGCTTCAGGGTTGTGCTGTTTCCACACTGTTAGAAAATACAGTAATGCAGTCAGGCAGCACAATCCTAGCATGAGCACACTTCATCCAAACAAACCATGCATAACCAAGTAATCTTCGTTATCTTTCATCATTTTAAAGTCACATTTATGGAACATCTGGCAAATAGGAAGACAGTGGTGCTCCAAAAGCAGCAATCCAACTGCACAACAGCAGATACAAATACGTTTGAGATTTAGGCAAAATGCTTGAGGTCTTTCATCATCTGACCATTATGTTTCATCATTATATTATACAAGTGACAATAAGTAGCAAACATTAAGCAGACTTGGAAAATAATCGAGGATAAAAGCATGGCAGTGTCTGTTCACCACAATGAAGCAGAGGGAGGTTAGGCTCCTTTATTCCAGCCATCTCTCTCTCTCTCTCTCTCTCTCTCTCTCTCTCCCATATATCCACACACATATCCTACAGTTCCCACAGATAGCCTGCTAATCTCCCTCAACAGTAGTCTCTACAGCATCTCGTGTTGCCTCCACTGTCCTCTCGGATTTTAAATGGAAATGCGGACATACACTGCAGTACAGTTTGGGATTCTGCTTTCATCCGGATATCAAATGCAACACTTGAAATATGTCCGTTTAAGGTTTAGTCTTTTTCAGATTTTTATTTTAGAAGATGAAAATAATGCAAATAGGGTTGTGAGGACTTTAAGTTTACTCTGCATGCTCATTTATTACAGATTATTATATTCCACAGTGAGGTTTTGTAAAATAATAGTCTCTTTATTAATAATAATACTAATAGTAGCCTTGTTATAAATAGGCTATTGAGTTAATAGAGTGAGCTTTTACTGCTTTGGCTTTCTCTGTAGGCTATACAGGGCTAATCTGCACTCTGAAGTGGAAATTATGATTCTTGTTACTATTTTAAATCCTCTGTGGTATAATTGGTTTATAATACTCGATTCATTAATCTCATCAATCAGCCAAAATGGAGCAGGCACATGGATTTTCTTGCAGATATTTCATGCAATTCGTCTTCATTTTGTTTCTTTTTGCCGCTCCCCTGCACAGGACCAGGTGTAAAATGTTGTCAGAGCGTTTCTCCCCGGTGACTGTTCTCCTTGTCGTCTATGTGGCATTACCAGCTGTGTGCTGTGAGTATAATCAGTTCTCCCATCGCTTCTCATGGCTTTATCAACTTTCTAATGTTTCTCATTCTTATTTTCTTTCTGCTACGCCAGCTCTTCCCTCTCTCCACCCTCACTGCTGTAAAGTAAAATATCCATCTTTCCTGTGGATTATCATAAACTAAATTTATATTTATATTTACCCAGCCCAGAAACCTCCCTACAACAGATCTGCATCTGTATATCCAAGACTCCCACACATGCATTCCAGTCATCGTGATTCAGATGCAAATTATGTGACAAATGAAAATCAGTGTGAGCTGCCTGTCTTTTCTTGTAGGATGTAATTATTTTAAGACTGTTGTACTTGACCAACAACCATCTACATTACTACAGATTTTCCCTCAGGTTGAGGTGTCTGTAATCACATCTTTAGTAATTTTTTTTGCCCACCCACATGATAAATAATCATTCTCTAGTCTTTAATCAAAATTCCAAAAGTGTTACCAGGGCTCTTGGTGTGTGTAGTCAGTAAGTCAGTCAGGTACTTCCCTGATAATATCCAAATTTATAGAGGAAGTATTCAGATCATTTACTTAAAACTATCAACACCAAATGTAAAAATATTCAATTACATATCCTGTCCAACTGAAATCACAGTGTGTAATTCCTTTTTGCATGCTGATTGTAATGTGATTTTGAATGGTCCAGTATGCAATTTACACAAGTATGATGTGGAAACTTGAAACCTCCGCACATACACTGAGGATTGACTTTTCAGAGATCTTGTGTCTAGAAGTTAAACTTTAGAAATAAAATATTGCATATTCATAGATTCTGGATTTTTCAATTAGGGAGAAGGAGTTGATGTAATTTTAAGTAATGGACGTTTTTCGTGGGAAAACCATATACAGTAAGAGCACAAATTGTTATTCCAAGCAAATTATTTTATTTTTATGTTTTAAAACATGTCTGGAAGGGATTTTTTGTTAATATTTTTAGTAGCCATGCTAGCTGCATGGTTCTATACAGTAGATGGTGATGTTGGTCTGTTGGTCCACCACTTTGGTCTAGATGAAATATCTTGGATAAAACTCTTGGATAGATTGCTGAAAAAAAAAATTGGTAGGCCTACTGATATCCATGGTCCCCAGAGGATGAACCCTAATGATTGTGGTGATCCACTGCGTTTTCCTGTAATGCCAGCAGCAGATCAAAGATTCCACTTATCCTGTGAAATATCTCAAAATCTACAGGGTGGATTGGCACAAAATTTTGCACAGACACTCATGGTTTCCAGATGATGATTCCTAATGACTTTGGTGATCTCCTGACTTTTCATCTAGCGCCATCATCAGGTCGAACTTTCAATTTGTTCAATAAACTCTTATTATTTCTTATTATTATATCTTGTTTATTATTTAAAGGTCCAGTATGTAACATTTAGGAGGCTCTATTGGCAAAAATGGCACAAGTATGTTTTCATAATCACCTGAAAGTAAGAATCGTTTTCATTACCTTAGAATGAGCCATTTTTATCTACAGAGGGAGTGGGTCCCCTTCCACAGCCATGTTTCTATAGTAGCCCAGAACAGACAAACCAAACACTAGTTCTAGATAGGGACGTTTTTAGCGAATTTTGCACGCTTGGAACGGGAGGATGAGGCGAGCGGTATTCAAATGCAAACTGCAAACTGCAATTTTACTGCTAGATGCTACTAAATCCTACACACTGGACCTTTAAACTAACCAAAAAAAGAGATCTTTGTTCATGCCCCTTTCAGGGTGTTATGTTATAATACATATCATATATTAAGACAGTGTAGTCCCTCATTCGTCCAGGAGTGTTCCATCATAGAAAAGGTTTCAGTCGTAGTCATCTGGACACTGTTTTCAGAATCAAGACGTTTTGGCTCTCATCCCGAAGTCATTCTCAATTGTGAAAATTCGGATGGGAGCCGAAATGTCTTGATTCTGAAAACATATCATACAGTATATTATGACGATTATTCCTGATCCATTAATGTGTTATCAGCATTGTAAGATGCAGCAAGGTCAAGGCGATGCTGATTTGAACTATTTTATATACTGTTGGGGGTTTAATACAAATGCAGTATCATTTAAGTAAAATCTTAATCTGTAAGAAAAAGTCAAAAGTACTATATTTGCCTCTGAAATGTAGTAGAGAAGAAGTATAATAGCAGGAAATGGAAATACTTTACTTACTTACTTTCCCCCATTGTCCAAATCTAATGCCTTCTAGTCAATCTTGTTGTAATTTCAGAAATTGCTCTACAATGAATTTTTAGGTGTTTAAAGTCACATCGGGGGAGCATTCAGGACCAGCGCTCCCTCTATGTGTCCATCTGTGTGTGTGCTCTGACCTGTGTAAAATTATTTATCTCACTGTCATTTCTTGTCTGTGATGCATTATCGAGCGGTTTCCTCCCAAGACATTAGCAGGTTTGAACACTTTGTGCATCTAATATCACTTTCAACCAGACTGTGCCTGCAACAGCAGATTAGAGTTTTTGTTTCACAAAACGTTTCCTTAGGGTAGAGCTGCTCTGGAGGTGGAAATTATTTAATTGGTTGAGTTGATGAGGGCAGAGCCCAGGCTAAGTGGTGTTAGACTGACAGAGAAAAGGCAAGAGATGGGAGAACAGCTGATTAATGAAAGTAAGAATGAAAATGCAATATAAACACATCGAGCCAAGTAAAGAAGTAGATAGAGGAGAGAGTTGAAGAGGAATGCTAAATCTTGTGCTCCCGCTCTCTGTCCTTCAACTCTACACCTTTCTCCCCCCCTCTCTCTATCTGTGACAGATAATAAATTGGCCTATTTCTCTTTACTTACAAGGTCTGACACTGACCCTTAGTGGTCTTTCTCTGAGCTATCTTTATTAGGACATTTTAAATTTTATTTAAGTTCACACAATCTATTATGGATTGTGTCTCGTGATAATAATGAATGTAAGTCACTGAAAATGTAATCACATTTGTCACTGAATATAATGTTGAAAGTGTTGTTTTCTTACTGTGGACATGTTTTAATCTTTGATACAAGTATTTGTCTGTACATATTTGATGACAGCAGCTATCTGATTAGACAATGAGGGCGGAGTATTCCAACCACATTCTTTCCTTTGTAGTTAATGGTCATAGGTAAGCTTTATTTATAGCACATTTCATAACCGGGAGAACATACAATGTACTTTACACGAAGATTAAGAAGGAAAGGTTAGGCGGTGTAGTCCCTCATTCGTCCAGGAGTGTTCTATCGTAGAAAAGGTTTCAGTCGTAGTCATCTGGACACTGTTTTCAGAATCAAGACGTTTCGGCTCCCATCCGGAAGTCATTCTCAATTGTGAAAATTCGGATGAGAACTGGAAATTGGTTTGTAGCTTTTAAATGCAAGATACATACAGAGCGCCGTGCATTTGCATTTAAAAGCTACAAACCACACATTTGAAGACAGCGAGGTGAAGATTCTTAGTAGAGAGAAGAGTTGGTTTGAACGGGGCGTCAAGGAAGCCATTTTTGTGAAGAAAGAGAACCCCTCTTTGAACAGAAATGGTGGTCTGAGATTTAATCTGCCCAAAGTCTATCAGAGTGTATTATCACCTTGGTCACGCCTATCACATGCTAATCAGGCACTTAACAGTGATGAAGTAGATGCAGCCAGAGAACAATAGGCCTGATTACTGATCACTGGGCCATCTTGAAACTATTAGGTCAGGTTCAGGTGAAACTAGCTATTAACAGATACTCAGGCAGATTCCCTCCTGAGGGCAGGGCTTATGTAACTCAGATTAGCTTAAATTTCCAGTTCCCGTCCAATTTTTTTTTCACAATTGAGAATGACTTCCGGATGGGAGCCGAAACGTCTTGATTCTGAAAACAGTGTCCAGATGACTACGACTGAAACCTTTTCTACGATAAAGGAAAGGTTAGAAAGAACAGGAATAAGAGTTAAACGTCATGGAAGAATAGATTATGATAGTCACTTAATTTCCTGTCTGATCCAGGCGTCCTTGTGTGCATTTCAGGAGTGCTTCTAAAAGTATGCACCATTCTGACACACAAGAGTTGATTAATCACATTTTATGGGTGAAGTATACACAGTTTACAAGTACAAAACAATGCATACGCATGATTGAAATGTGAGACCCCAGGTTTCAAACAACTCCACTTGAAGATGCTAAAATTATTGTTCTTGTCAAAACATTTGCATTTGCCACTTTCTACATCAAAGACGTATAATTTATACCTGTTTTAGCCACCCTAGTGGTGTAGCTCTAGGGATGGTAATGTTGGTTGATCAGTCAATCACTTTGGTCTAGACTGAAATATCTCAACAACGATGGGATCATTGATTCTATTACTAATTTCTTTGTTTTTACCTTATTTTCAATTAACAAATTTCTCGTGCTTCAGTGAG
Organism: Siniperca chuatsi; assembly: GCF_020085105.1. Lineage (NCBI taxonomy): Eukaryota > Metazoa > Chordata > Actinopteri > Centrarchiformes > Sinipercidae > Siniperca > Siniperca chuatsi. Next base: position 1,135,046 of record NC_058053.1, read on the forward strand.
GAGGGCAGAGTTTGGTGTAGACCAAGAAGGAAGCATACATTTGCTCAGAGTTTCTAGATTACCAGTAGTAATATACAGTATAGTCACCTTTTTGCGTAAATGAGAGACATATGTCACACGCAGCCCATGTGTCATGTGAGGTGGGTGTGTGTCAAGGAATACCTGTAACAATATGGTGTGAATCTATAAGTTTCATGTGATAGGGGGTGTGTGTTAATTAAAATAACCTTACTATTCAAAAGAACGACACCCTGGTTTGACAATACAGTCTGTATTGCTTAGATAGTGAACTATTTTAAAATACAACTACCCCGGTGAACCCTTGTCTAAGTATAGTTCAGATTTAAATTAAGCTCTTATAATCTTACAGGGGGACCTAAGAGCTGTATAAGCGTTGTATGGGTGTAGCCTAAAACCACAAAAGGAAATGTTATTTCAAAGAAATAATCTGTATTCACCTTTGGTTTTATGGTATAACTATTGTAAGGGCACAACTTCACCACTGTCATGTGGAAGTACCTGGTCTGCTAAAGGTGACTGGGGATGTTCGTATTCAAAGTGATCTTTTGTCCCCATTTTATTTCAATTGAGAAAGCAGGTGTGTGCTGTGGATAGGCTCTATAAAATGTTTATAGCATCTGTAAGGACAATAGGTGTTTGTGTTTACGTGCGCCATACAGTGACAGGTACTCATGGAAATTTGAAGGGTTTTGGTTGGTGTATTTGTCTTTTTACAAGGCGTGACTAGGGTTGACCTATCAATTAGAAGGGGTGGCATTTTAAACAAGTAGAAATATAAGGATACACTGCTTTCTTTCTGGATATCCTGTCCCTTATTTAAAAAAACCCTGCCTCTACAAGCTTACACTGCAAGAGTGGCCTTTTATTTCCAGAATCATCATGGTGTTGATATATGGTGAGTATTCAAGTATTATTGTGACTTTTTTGTTTTTAAGGTATAACAAAACCAGTATAAAACAAAGACCAACATATATTTTTCGTTCTATGCTTAAGGCCTGTCTTCTTAGGGGCTTCCAATAATGGAGGACAAATCAATAAACAAGCATTTACTTGCAATGGTGAGTTACTTTATAATGTTGATTCATATATGCTTTGCCTGTGGTTTTTCTTTTTCTGTTATCTTAAGGTTGAGTGATGCTTTTTGAAATTTTACCATGTAAAATGTTAATTGTCTGTTGTGTAGATTTGTTTGATGGACCACAGCTAGAGAAAGGTAGAGGAGAAATACATGCAGACCAGACATCCTAAACAGCTGAAATGGCACAACAAGGAAGATAGTGGTAAGCAGTATTCCTCTTTCATTTCTAGAATAATCACAGGGAAAAAAGTGTTTTTTGTTATAAGTAGAAAACTTTTTTTTTTTTTGTATTGTAGATTTGGTCAATGAGCATAAGCCTGGTGTAATATACCAGAACCATCATCAAATATTATACACCTCTGAAACATCACAATAGACAGAATGACGGTAAGTTAAATTAACATATTACATGCTTTTATTTGTACATATGGTCTGATCAGGATTGGAGAATCTCAGTTTTCTGTGTCTTTTTGTTTCTACAGAAAACCTCATCAAAATAAATTCTGTGTTAAAAAACTTGGACTCTGCGAGCTGTAGCTATGAAGGTGTACCTCCTGCAAATTAGCCCAAACTTAGAGAAGGTAAGTCTTCATCAACGTTTCACTACTTATGTATATATATTAAAACAAAACAAAAACGTGTTCTAGGCTTGGGCAATATGACGGTTTATACCGTGCGACAGTAGAAATGTGTCCACCGAGACCTGAGACCACTGCTCAGACTGAAGAAAATGTTTCGACTACTGATACTGGAGTGGAAACATATCATCAGCCAGAAGCTGTACAAAGAGACCCCGTCCACATCTTAAGAGTGAAGTAACCACCATGCATGATGAGGCTGTAACACAGGAAATTCAACTGGTGAGAAAAGAATATCTTGCCATCTTTGAAAAACTTCCACACAGATGCTTTTGCTAATTCAGTGACGTATCATTTAGTCAAGGCAAAGCAATTTTTCTCAGAGGCCTTCTGGGTGGATCTAGCCGAATCAGAGCTGCAAATGATGCACCAATCTTTGAGCAAAATGCCAGCAGAAGGTGTTCCACCTCATCCGGTCATCATCCGCTTTCATAGTTTTCTGGAAAAGGAACGCGTCTTGGCTGCAGTGAGGGTGAAGGCTTGTGAAAGCGGAGGGATCCAATGGGACGGCTCTAAACTTTCCCTGTTCCCTGACATGACGAAAGATGTTGCAGAGAGTAGGAGGCAGTTCACCAAGGTCAAAAAGAAGTTGCGTGATTTGGATGTTCGTTTCATGTTGGCATACATGGAAGGGAGCGAAGGTGAGCTTTGTGGATCCTTGAAAGGCAATGGAGCTGCTGTCTGAAACGGGGGCTAGCGCTGGTGAAATCTAGGACGGAAGGCAAGGACGACAAGTCAGCAATTGATGAACAATTTTCTTCTACTGTGTAGGGCCCACGGAAGGGACATAGGGACATGATCAAGAGATCAGGTCAGGACTGGAATGGAGATCTGAGTTTTGAAGTCAACTGAAACATTATAGTCACTGTTGAGGTGGTTGTGTGTGTGTGTGCACGCGGAGCATGCAGGACAGTCCAGACATGACCAAGGTAGTTGCGATATCAGAGGTTGTAAGTATGGCCTGTAGTCTGGGGATATTAATCCAGTACTTACTCACGGGAGGTATGGAAAAAAGTCCATAAAATGCTTGGTCTGTCTCAGTATAAACAAGGTTACTCATCTATATGGGAAAATCCCGCAATTAAGATAAGGAAGAAAACAGTATGTTGGAGGGCATGGCACATTAGGGGGTTAGCCACAATTGCTGATCTATTTGGGGAAGGAGTGTTCTACTCATTTCAGGGGATAAAAGATTGATATAATTTAACTGATAAAGGGGACTTTTGGAAAAACCTCCAATTACAGAGTTGTGTACAGTCTATGGGTTACAATACAGGACAGGAGGAAAGTGTATTCCAAAGGTTTTTAAAGCTTCAGTATAATGTACAATCATCCTCTTTAGAAACAATGAAAGTCTTGTGAAAGACATTTGGCCTATCATGCTGTGCTTTGGTGTTTGCTTTCAATTTCTGTTTTCTGTGTTTGTGTACTTACCTTACCTGTAGACTACCATGTGAAAAGTATGTTTTGTACTGTAATGGTTTAGGGTGTTTGAGGAAAAAAAAAATCTAAATGCCGAAAAAATAAGGGATGTTGACTCAAGTGGCATGACCCATCTCTAGCTGTGATTGCAAATGATTTAGAAAAAAAGGTTTTGATTTGTTGGAAGTGTATTTGGTGGTGTCTGGTTGTGTACTGGATATATCTATTCATTATGATTCCAAGGACAAAGCAATCCAAATCAGTTATTGGTTGTCGCAATGTAGAGAGAAGGCGGTATGTCTCGGAGGATGGTGATATGAGTACTGATGAGTATTATGAAGATATTCTCGTGGCTAGACTTAGAGATCAAGCTGCACAGTTTTGCCCATTACCACCAAATTTTAAAGACTGTGATATCCTAGAAAGACTGAAATTATTATCAAACTGGAGGGAGCTTCAGAATGAGATGATTACTGATTTAATAGATGACCAGGCATCTTTCATTCGGTAACACAGTATAAATGAGGACACTGATAAAGAAGATATGGCAGATATGATTGAGCTTTATGGCCCCCCCATGTGATGAATCAGATAAAGATTTAAATCAAGAGGACCGATGGTCTCTTTATGAAAATGGTGGTTGTCAGGAATTGGTAGAGAAGTCAGACAACCAGTTGATTTATAAGACATTCCTCTGGATAATAATAAAGTCCCACAACTGCTAAGACATAAACTGACCAATGTTGTAAACTACTGCACAGAGAACTCACCACCAGGTAGCCAGTTAAATGTTTTTTTCGTATGTGGCCCCTCACTCGCCAGTGATGTCCAAACAATGTTGACATCAGACTATGAGTATAATGCAGACCTGTTTTTAGAGCAGGTAGCCCAAGTTCTTCAAAGCCACGACACAAGCATGACTGGTGACGGGTTAGAATTTGTGGTATCAGTAGCCCAGAATAAAAGCGGTGGTTGTATCAAATCGGGTGCTATTCTATATATGATCAGGTAATACAAAAGAAAAAGGCTTGTCTCTACGTACCAGACAATACAGACAACAGTCTGTGTTTTCCATTGTACCTTGCTCATGTTATTATCCCTACACCTTTAAGGACAAATTGGCTTTTGCACAAAAATTACACCAAGATTTAGAATTTAGTCATTACCACAAGGTTGGATTTTCTAATGTTTCCAAATTTGAGAGACATCTGGATGTAAAGATTATAATATCACCACAATCAATCAGTGAAAAAATTGGAGGATTTCAGACCAAATATTCACTCAATCACACAGTCATCTGGTTGTATCTACATCAACGACCATTATTGTGGTATTACAAATAAGACAGGATTCTTTGCATCACCTTATGTCTGTGGGTACCTTTACAAGCCACACAGTACGGTTCTATTGTATAGGTGTGCATACTACTGCAATGTATGTCTGTCAGACTGCAACAGCACTTTTTGTGACACCATTGCACTATGGCTACATCATCAGAGATAAAAGTGAATTTTTCAGGGTCTGATACCAATTCATACAATGGTAGATCAGTCCGTAAACTGGATCTACCCCACAAGCTGTTTAGGATTAGCTTGTTGCAGCTTCCTGACTGCTTTGTTGACACATATGTTTTTGGGGTTCAGTCTTATACCTTCTCTAGTTTAGTCATTCTCAATGTATTCACGCTGAGCCTCCTCACCAGTCAAATGGCTGGGGTAGGCTGAAGCCTCCTGCTTACACTTCAGAAAACTTCCACACAGATCGTCATTATTTCATTATAATTTCAGTTGAAATACCTAATTTTGACCATTGCATGTCACTAACAGTATTTAATTGAAGGGTTCCTTTAATTTTTTTTTTACCAAAACACGTAGAAACCGGATGATCCATGTTTGTACAGAGTTGCTGTGATTGGCTAGTTATGAGTTAGCTAAGCCTGATTGGTTGTTTGATTCAGACCAAATACAAAGGGGTGGGCGCCCACAGATGTTGTTAGTGACATGCAATGGTCAAACTTAGGTATTTAAACCAAAATTATAGTGAAATAATATTGCCTACTTCAGCTTTGAAATACATAAGTAATGAAATTTTGATGAAGGCTTACCAGGGCTGATTTGCAGGAGGTACACCTTCACAGCTATGGCTCACAGAGTCCAACTTTTTTAATACAGAATTTATATTGATGAGGTGTTGTGCATACAATTTAACAAAAAGACAGAATACTGAGGATTATTCTCTAAGCCTGATCAGACCATATGTACAAATAAAAGACTTATCATCATTCTGTCTGTTGTGAAGTTTTAGAGGTGTATATTATTTGATGATGGTTCTGGTATTATTCTTGCCAGCCTCATGATCATTCTACACAACAGACAATTGATGTTTTACATGGTAAAATTTCAAAAAGCATCACTTAACCTTAAGATAATGCAGAAAAAGAATAACCATTGGCAAAGTATATATGAATTAATATTATACAGTAACTCACCAATGCAAGTGGATGCTCCTTTACTGTTTTGTCCTCCATTAATGGAAGCCCCTATTAAAACGGGGTTCAACCATAGTACGAAAAATACATTTTGGTCTTTGTTTTGTGCTGGTTTTGTTACACCTTAAAAACAAAAAGTCACAGTAATAGTTCAATACTCACCAGTAACTAAACTTCAAGGATGACCTGCAATTTTCTGTTGTTAAACTCTGACAAAACTAAAGTTATTGTATTTGGCCCCAAACACCTTCGAGACATGTTATCTAAAGATATAGTTACTCTAGATGGCATTGCCCTGGCCTCCAGCAGCACCGTAAAGAACCTCTGAGTTATCATTGATCAGGATATGTCCTTAACTCCCACATGAAACAAACTTCAAAGACTGCCTTGTTTAACCTATGTAACATTGCAAAAATCAGGCACATCCTGTCTCAAAATGATGCAGAAAAACTAGTCCATGCACTTCTAGGGTGGATTATTGCAATTCGTTATTATCCGGCTGCCCGAATAAGTCCCTTAAGACTCTTCAATTGATCCAGAATGCTGCGGCACGTGTACTGACAAGAACTAAGAAAAGGGATATTTCTCCAATAGAGATATTTCTCCAATATTAGCTTCTCTGCACTGGCTCCCTATAAAATCCAGAATAGAATTTAAAATCCTTCTCCTCACCTACAAAGCTCTTAATGGTCAGGTACCATCATATCTTAAAGAACTCATAGTACCCTATTACCCCACTAGAACACTGTGCTCCCAGAATGCAGGGTTATTTGTGGTTCCTAGAATCTCCAAAAGTAGCCAGAGCCTTCAGCTATCGAGCTCCTCTCTTGTGGAATCAGATCCCAGTTTGGGTTCTGGAGGCATTTAAGAGTAAGCTTAAGATTTTCCTCTTTGGTAAAGCTTATAGTTAGAGCTGGCTCATCCCTTAGTTTCAGCAGGTGTTTCTGCCTCTGGAGCTGCAGAGTCTGGATTTATGATTGCAGGCTTCCTACTGCTCCCATGTTCCTGCTTGACAACCACTACTACACTTATTATTAATCTTAATATTATTATTATCCCTATCATTATTATTACTATTATTATTTTATTAATATTAATATTACCACTAGCATTACATGATTATTATTTAAAAATTCTATGTAGAATTTGCATTGTGCTAGTGTATGCGCTCTCTCTCTCTCTTAACCCAACTGGCAGCGGCAGATGGTTGCCTACCCTGAGTCTGGTTCTGCTTGTGGTTTCTGGATCTTAAAAGGAAGTTTTTCCTTGCACCTGTTGCCAAAGTGCTTGCTCTTGGTGGGAATTGCTGGGCCTCTGTAAATAATATTATAAAGACATTGTCCTTTAGAGCAGGTCTAGACCTGTGCAATGAGATAACTTCTGTTATGAATTGGGGCTATATAAATAAAATTTAATTGAAATAAATATCAACACCATAATTATTCAAGAAATAAAAGGCCACTCTTGCAGTGTAAACTTGTAGAGGCAGGTTTTTAAAAAATCAGAGACAGGATATCAAGAATGAAAGTAGTGTATCCTTATATTTCCATTTGTATAAAATGCTGTTGGAAGGTCAACCCTGGTCAGGCCTTCTAAAAAGACAAATTAAATACACCCACCAAAACCCTTCAAATATCAATGAGTACCTGTCACTGTAAACCTATTGTCCTTACAGATACTATAATCATTTTACAGAGCCTATTCACAGCCCTTGACCTGCCTTGGTTGAAAAGGGGTATGTGATGCTGATTTCCAGGAACCTAAAACTGTTCACCTGCTCCACCTCAGCTCCACTGATTAGACAGAGGTGTGTGTCTTCACTTCCTTTTTCCTAAAATCAATGATCAGCTCCTTGGTTTTGTTGACGATGAGCAGTAGGTTGTTCTCTGTGCACCACCCTGCAAGATTTTTGACTTCCACCCAATATGAATTCTTATTGTTGTTTGTAATCCGGCCGATGATGGTAGGGGATTGCAGTCATGGGTGTACAGCGTGATCAGGAGGGGGCTGAGCACACAGCCCTGGGGGGCTCAGGTGTAGAGCACTAGAGTGGAAGAGGTGTGACCGCCAATCCAAACTGTCTGGGGTTTGTTTGTGAGGTCCAATATTCAGTTGTAGAGTGTAGTACTCAAGGCCAGAGTGCTACGTTTGCCAATCAGGCATTGATTGTGTTGAATGGGGAGCTGAAATCAACAAACAGCATTCTGATGTAGGTGTTGTTATTTTCAAGATGTGTGAGGACTGAGTGGAGGGCAGTGGTGATGGCATCTGGATCTGTTGGCTCTGAATGCAAACTGGTGAGGTTCCAGGCGGGAATGGGTTGTTATCTTTGATGTGCAGGAAACGAGTTTCTCAAAGCACTTCATCAGAATCGGGGTGAGTGCCACAGGGCGGTAATCGCTTAGACTAGACACAGCAGACGTTTTCTGTACAGGGGTGATGGTGGCTGTCTGGGAACACTCTCCTGTGACAGTGATATGTTGAAAATGTCAGTAATGACATCAACTAGCTGGCAGGCACATGGTCTTAGTGCACCGCAAGGGATGTTATCAGGCCCAGCAGCTTTACTCACATTCACACAGCAGGATTCTTTTCACATCTGCTGTGGATACTGACAGTGGCCAGTCCTCTGGAGGTGGAGTAGACTTGGCAGCTCTTTGTTGAGTATAAAATGTGTTAAGCTCATCTGGCAACGTGGCCTCACACATGATGGAGGCGCTCATGCTTTTGGAGCCTGTGATGGTCTGGATCGCTTGCCAGTAAAGTTACTATGGCAACGGCTGTGCATGTAGATACAGCGTGTGATAGCTACTTCAAACTTTGCTCAAATTTACTCACATCATTGAATGATATTTGAGTGTACTTGTTCTAAGCCAAAATTGTTCAAACTGACTGGAACAGGAGGTTTCAATGTGGAAATGACTGCACATGGCAGATACTGTGGCCTGTAGCTCCTTCAAACTCCGTTAGCTACATTCTTGTTTTTTCATCTGTTGTTATTATTATTATTATTTAATTATTTATTTTTGGCTTTATTGCTGAAAGACATATTACCTATGACAGAAATACATCATCGTCATTGGAAAAGGAAGCTGGGGTTTGGATTAAAGACCTTGAGATGATTCACCCAGCCAGATCAACTGGACCAGACCATTGTCTTTGTGATTATCACATCATCAAGACATGATAATGTCACTGAAGATGTATATTCCTCAAGATTGGTGTGGCTCTCCTGGGTGGCGGCATCTCAGCACATGCCTGTCTGTGTGCTCAGAACAGTCCTGTAGAGCTGCTATAGTTAATCTGTCCATACTTTAACAGTTTTTTCTGATAGTTTGACCCATTTAATCAGCTGGGAGTAAGTAGGCAGGAGAAGCAGGGAAATGTGGTCTGATAGACCAAAATAGGGGTGGTGGAGGGTTTTGTAGCTGCCAGAAATATTTGTATAAACATTATCCAGGGTATTGTTTCTAGGGTTGGGTACCGAACGCTGGACTTCTAAGGGTACCGAACGTCAGTACTACTGAGTACCAATTCACATTAAATCAATCGTGCCAAATTTCATTACCTGAGAGCGAGACTACGTCACCCCTGCAGCTTGTTCAGGTCACAGTGACTCAGGGCAATGGTGAACCGAAAGCGGTAACAAGTGTGGTTTACACTTTTTAAAACTCGATGCAGACAACACTTTCTGTAATGCGGCATGTAAAGCTGGTCAAGGTAACACTTCTAACCTGAGGAAACACCTGGTCAAACACAAAATATATCTAAAAGCTGAAGAGTGTACCGTGTTTGATAGCATGAAAGCCCAGTCCCACCGCAGCAGCTGCGTAAGCATGCCTGCAGCCAGCGCCGAAGAAGTTGAACCCTCCATGGACAACAAAAATTAAAGTGAGTCATCGACAACTTCATCGACATCTTCAGGTAATTAATTAGCTAGTTGTATAAGTTGTTGTTGGAGATAACTGGGTGTTTTTCACTGTCTTGGTTGATGTTAGTTTAGCATTTTTACTAGCGTTAGCCACAGGACTGTCAACTATCACACACTGAACGTGAGACTAACTCAATTGACAGTTTTCACAGGCTCTCACGCTACATGTCCATTTTCTCATGCAGTGAAAAACAAATTTATAACTGATTACGCCACAAAAAGAGGACACTTCACAGCACACAGATAAGAGTCAGCAGCTCTTCTGGCTGCAGTGTCTCTCCCTCTCCTCTCGCACCGTGTGCAGGCTGGCAGGAGTGACATTGAGCTACTGTGGTTACGGGGACGCTCTGTTGCTCTGTAACTTTTTACAGGGAAATATAGAAATCAACAGTGACTGCCCACTTTTTTAACAGGTCTGGTTCTGGAAGTGAATTTCCTATTCATTCATTCCATTGAGCTTTCAGAAAATCCTTATATATGAAGAGTTTTAAGCCTGGAACTAAGCCAACCAACTACGAGATGAATCATGACCATAAAAAAGATTGGAAAACAGAAAAAAAGGCAAAGGTACAAGACTGTGTACATAATTATTTTAAGAGTGAAAGAACTATGCATCCCATAAACCATTGCAAATGCTACCCTTCCAACAACTTCCAACCCAACGATTGTAGCGTGTTTCTTCTTGAATTTAACCTTTGTTGTTATTATAGTGTTGTAGTGACTCCAAAAAAAGGCAGCATGTCAGAAAAGGTAATCATGGTTGCTCTGTGGTAAACATAACCTAAACGAATGTAGAGTTCGGTGGTAGCAGAAACTCACTAGCTAAACCTGTTGTAAATTATAAGTGTGTAAATAAAGTAAAAAAAACCTCACTAGCCATTCGCGTGTTTGCGTTTGTTGGGTGCGGTAAACCTTTCCATGGTATCAGCTAGCTCCACCAATCAGATGTCGCTGTAACACTTTTTGTTTAACACTGATTGTGAGTAGTTCATTGTGGCAAGTCTACGTTGGATGGTTACGACATTATGGCTAATAATCAAAATCCTCTATTCAGAATATGAATGGGATTTTCACTTCTGGAACCTCACTGTTGAGCTCTATTACAGTATGCAAAGAAGAGGAGGGAGGAGAGAAGTTTGGTCTTTTTTTCAACTGAAATTACATTTTTGTTATTACAAAGAAAGTAAAGTACGGAAAAAGGTACCATTGGGTACTGCTACCGAATTCCAGGTACCGTACTGGTCCCGTGTTGGTTCAAATGTGAACGGTACCCAACCTTAATTGTTTCTCCTGGTGGGGGTGTGGATATGCTGATGGAATTTAGGTAAAACAGGTATGAGGTCTGTTTGATTAAAATCACCACAATAAAAATATCATCCGGTTGTTTTGTCATGTGGCTGCTGATGACTTCATACAGTTCCTGTAGTGCATTTTTTTTTATTTGCATCTGGGGAATTGTAAACAGCAGCAACAAAAACACTGGTGAATTCTCTGGACAGATAATATGGTCGGCATCTTAACATTACAAATTCAACATCTGGGAAACACTGTCCATCAACTCTGACTTCGTTTGAGCACCAAGCATCATTGATGTAAACACAGACTCTGCCTCCCCTCGTCTTGTGTTCTGTCGGTACAGAACTCGGTCCGCCCGTGAAGTGCAATAGCTTGATCCAGGATGTTGTAGTAGAGCCAAGGTCACTGTAAAGACGTGAGCACAACAATCTCTGATTTCCTGTTGCTGTGTTAGCCTTATTTCATTCATTTTTATCTTCCTGCGACTGGACATTAGCCAGGATTAGGCTGGGTAGTGGTATAGCCTTAGGTCCAACCTGGGTTGTCTTAGCTTATATCCCAGCTCTCTTCCCCCTCTTCCTGGGGCGATCGCACCACTTGCGGTGATGATGGGTAATACATTTTTCCATAGATAATACGTGCTTCAATAAAAATAATAAAAAATAATATATTAAAACAAAAATGTAGCAAAGTTTGAAGGAACCTAGTGGACACCGCATCTGCGTGTGTTTCTCACGCACACGCACATGCACACAAAAAGGTGACTATATATTACTACTATTACCTTCAAAGTACTCTCATACAACCAACCTCATTCTCATCAAGGTTACCAGAGCTTATCGAAAACTGTAAATCCAGACACAGCCAGATGATTGCCTGTGGATTTTAAAATACCCTGCTCCAGAAATAGTATCACAAACAAAATCTCCGCTAAAGTTATGATTCCCACAGCACATCTCAATTATTACCTGAAACACACAGTTATGTTTGGGAAGTTACAGAGCTGTTTGATTGCGTTAAAGGATTTCCACCTGAGGAAACCTGGATGCAACAGCTTAAGTGCCAAATGTCCGATCTCCCTGCTGTTTTGATTTTTTTAGCATTTCACTTCACAGTAGGTCTCTAAAAGTGTGTGTTTTAATAACTACAAAATGAACACAATAGTGGATGCACAATTTAGGATGTACCACATGTAATTTGCTTTTAATTACTGTTCAACAACAGCCTGTTGAATTTATCAAGACCTCAGTGATCTTGCCATGATGGAGGTGTGGCTATTATATCTATACTGATCTACAGCTGGCTATGTATGCTATTAGCTAACCTTCTGTCCTTTTAACATAATCAGTAGTATTAGGAGCATTAGTTTGAACAATGTCAGATGAAAAAGGTCTGGCTAAGCATTGTTGATACTCTGGAATTAGGATGACAAAATTACATTGTGTTTGTGGGTGTTTGTATGTATGGATAAGTATGTGTATGTGAGCGTTTTTGTGGGTCATCTTATGAAGAGACCTTGTGAAGTTCAAGAGCCAACAAGTGCTTTTACAGCTCTGAGCAGGGAAGATATTTTCAAGTGTCACAGCAGCTGCTGTAGTGGCTGGTAAAAAATAGCAACACAGGGGTGTCCCGGTGGCCTAGGGGTTTAATCACAATGTGGCTTATGTAATTACAATGTTCCTGGTTCGGTGACCTTTGTTGCATGTTGTCCTGTCCCTCTCTTTCCTTATTTCCTGTCAACCCTCTGACTTACATACTATTTAGAAAAAAAAACAACAGTGACCCTACCAAGGACATGCTGGTCATGTAACTACCTACATAACTGAAAGTGTACTGGGGTCCAAGTATATGACGCAAATCAAAATTGACAGCACTCCAAACTGGGCAGTTGGGAAGCTGAATTTAACAAGTGGACATGTTAGATGTGCTCTCTAGCCATGCACCAAAGAGGAAATAACTTTCCTACATCTAGGAGTTGTACAGTCCAGATTTCTTTACCACCTGCTAGACATCACAATGACTATGACAAATGCAAATTAATAGTGTTATGGGCTACATTCTCAAAACACCAAAATGAAGATAAATCATACACTCATTTAAGGTACCACCCAACTATAACAAAGAAGTCAATTTACAATCTGTCAATCCAAAGTTAGTAAGTTCTTTTTGTTCACTGATAGAAAGTTCTTTCTGTTCACTGATGTGCAGGAAGTTGGAAGAAACATGATTAATCCACTGCATAATGTATGAGTACATTAATAATCTGCAAACTAGAATTACATAATATGTGCATAATCAAAAATAATTCAATTCAATTCAATTTTATTTATACAGCGCCAATTCATAACAGAAGTTATCGCATTGCGCTTTTCCTATAGAGTAGGTCTAGACCGTACTCTTTATAATATTAATTATAGAGACCCAACAAATCCCACCATGAGCAAGCATTTGGCGACAGTGGCAAGAAAAAACTTCCTTTTAACAGGCAGAAACCTTGGAGAGAGGGAGAGAGAGAGAGAGAGTGAGAGAGGGGAGGGGTTTGGGGGAAGGGGATAGGGTTAGGGAGGCACAATGCAAAGACCACGTAGAATTTTTTTTATATAGTAGAATAGTAATTATATAGTAGAATAGTAATTATAGTGTTAATATTTATAATGTATTAACATAATAACGTATTATTAATAATGTATTGCTTTGCTTTAAAAAAAATATTCTGAACTAATGTGACTAGGAAATGCACAAAGGTCATGATTGTAACAGTGAATAAAATTCAATTCAATTTTATTTATATAGCACCAATTCACAAGAGAGAGAGAGAGAGAGAGAGAGAGAGAGGAGGGGTTTGGGGGAGGGGGGAGGGGCCGTAGAATTTTATTAATTTTTTTATATAGTAGAATAGTAATTGTAGTGTTAATATTAATAAATTTGTAATAATAGGAATGACAGCTATAGTAAGAATAATAAAAGAAAAATAATGTCAGTATTAGTAACAGTGCCAATAACAACAACTGTAGTAGCAGTTGTCGAGCAGGAACACGGGGGCAGCAGTTGGCCCACAACCACAGATCCAGTCTCTGCAGCTCCGGAGGCAGAAATACCTGCTGAAAGCGACAGAAGGAGAGAGGAGAGAAACGAGAAAGCACAGAACTATGGGAGAGAGAAGATGTTGAGTTAGTAACATGCAGTAATGGGATAAAAATGCATACAGATGGAGAGGGAGAGAAGGAGAGAGGAAAGAGGTGCATCATGTGAGGTCTCCCGGCAGTCTAGGCCTTTAGCAGCATAATAAAGGGATGGTTCAGGACTCCCCTAAGCCAGCCCTAATTATAAGCTTAATCAAAGAGGAATGTCTTAAGCCTACTCTTAAATGTGGAGATGGTGTCTGAACCCAAACTGGGACCTGATTACACAGGAGAGGAGCTTAATAGCTGAAGGCTCTGGCTCCCATTCTACTTTTGGAGATTCTAAGAACCAGAGATACGATGGTGCCAGACCATTAAGAGCTTTGTAGGTGAGGAGAAGGATTTTAAATTCCATTCTAAATTTTACAGTGAGCCAGTGCAGAGAAACTAATATTGGAGAGATATGATCTCTTTTCGTAGTTCTTGTCAGTACACGTGCTGCAGCATTCTGGATCAACTGGAGAGTCTTAAGGGACTTATTCGGGCAGCTGGATAATAAGGATTCATAAGGATCAGTCCAGACTAGAAGTAACAAATGCATGCACTAATTTTTTGGCATCATTTTGAGTCAGGATGTGCCTGATTTTTGCAATATTACATAGGTGAAAAAAGGCAGTCCTTGAAGTTTGTTTCATGTGGGAGTTAAAGGACATATCCTGATCAAAGATAACTCCGAGGTTCCTTACGGTGCTGCTGGAGGCCAGGGCAATGCCATCTAGAGTAACTATATATTTTAGATAATTTAGGTGTTTGGGGCCAAATACAATAACTTTAGTTTTGTCAGAGTTTAACAACAGAAAGTTGCAGGTCATCCAGGTCTTTATGTCCTTAAGGCATGCTTGAAGTTTAGTTAACGGGTTAGTTTCATCTGGCTTGATCTATAGATATAATTGGGTATCATCTGCATAGCAATGAAAGTTTATGGAGTGCTTCCTAATAATACTGCCTAGAGGAAGCATATATAAGGTGAATAAAATCGGTCCAAGCACAGAACCTTGTGGAACTCCGTGACTAACTTTGGCTTGCACGGAGGACTCACCGTTAACATGTACAAACTGAGATCGATCTGATAGATACGATTTAAACCAGCTTAGTGCAGTTCCTTTAATGCCAATTACATGTTCCAGTCTCTGTAATAGGATGTGATGGTCAATGGTGTTGGTGATCTAATAAGACATTGGAGGGTTTTCGAGCATGAACTGCCTTTTTAAGGTCATGCCACAGCATCAGAAAGTTTTAATTCTGTTCTTCTTCAGCCATTCAGAGGTGGACTTGCTGGTGCATTTTGGATCATTGTCCTGCTGCAGAACCCAAGTTCGCTTCAGCTTGAAGTCACGAACAGATGGCCGGACATTCTCCTTCAGGAGTTTTTGGTAGACAGCAGAATTCATGGTTCCATTTATCACAGCAAGTCTTCCAGGTCCTGAAGCAGCAAAACAGCCGCAGACCATCACACTACCACCACCATATTTTACTGTTGGCATGATGTTCTTTTTCTGAAATGCGGTGTTACTTTTCCACCAGATGTAATGGGACACACACCTTCCAAAAAGTTAATCTTTTGTCTTGTCAGTCCACAGAGTATTTTCCCAAAAGTCTTGGGGATCATCAAGATGTTTTCTGGCAAAAATGAGACGAGCCTTAATGTTCTTTTTGCTCAGCAGTGGTTTTCGTCTTGGAACTCTGCCATGCAGGCCATTTTTGCCCAGTCTCTTTCTTATGGTGCCGTCATGAACACTGACTTTAACTGAGGCAAGTGAGGCCTGCAGTTCTTTGGATGTTGTTGTGGGGTCTTTTGTGACCTCTTGGATGAGTCGTCGCTGCGCTCTTGGGGTAATTTTGGTCGGCCGGCCACTCTTGGGAAGGTTCACCACCCAAAGCTTTAGAAATGGCTTTATAACCTTTTCCAGACTGACAGATCTCAATTACTTTCTTTCGCATTTGTTCCTGAATTTCTTTGGATCTCTGCATGATGTCTAGCTTTTGAAGATCTTTAGGTCTATTTCACTTTGTCAGGCAGGTCCTATTTAAGTGATTTCTTGATTGAGAACAGGTGTGGCAGTAATCAGGCCTAGGTCTGGCAAGAGAAATTTAACTCAGGTGTGATAAATCACAGTTAGGTTAAGTTTTAACAGGTGGGGCAATCACTTTTTCACACAGGGCCATGTAAGTTTGGATTTTGTTTTTCCTTAATAATAACAACCTTCATTTCAAAACTGCATTTTGTGTTTACTTGTGTTATCTTTGACTAATGTTTAAATTTGTTTGATGATCTGAAACATTTAAGTGTGACAAACAAAAAGAAATCAGGAAGGGGGCAAACACTTTTTCACACCAATGTACATGAGGTAGGTGGATATGACAGTATATATAGTATGAACAGTGTGCATAGATTTAAAAAGTGATAATATTTACATAAACAATAGATACATTTACAGGTACAGTGGATGTTTGTGTCACAGGGTTATTTCACAGGGATTGTTCCTGACACTATGTGACTGGTAAGTGTTCATCAGCAGTGGTGTGCAAGTTCACACTTAAAAAGAGCTAGCTCAAAGTTCAGTTCACAGATTAAAATTAACTAGTTCACGGTCATACAAACATGCAAAAAAATAAGAAATCAGGAAGGGGGCAAACACTTTTGCACACCACTATATGTCCCTGGAGAGTCGAGGTGTTGCAGGATGTAGCTCAGTCCCATGTTGACTGGATCATCCACTGATGTGTTTGCCCGGTAGGCAAACTGCAGGGGGTCCAGCAGGTGTCCTGTGATGTCCTTCAACTGGGTCAACACTGTCTTTCAAAGGACTTCATGATGTCCTGTGATGGAGAGTTTTCTGGGAACCAGAATGACTTTGGAGCGTTTGAAGCAGGCAGAGACTTTACACAGATCCAGTGATCTGTTGAAGATCTGTGTGAAGATGGGGGCCAGCAGTCAGCACAGACTTTCAGGCAGGAGGGTGGCACAATGTCTGGTCCTGATGCCTTCCTGATCTTCTGTCTCTGAAAAAGCCGACACATGTCCTCTACGCAGATCCTGAGTGCAGATGGGGGGGTCAATGGGGAGGGGTGAGGGGGTGGCAGGGGGTGTAGGTGGTTGTTTAACTGTAGGTTTGACATGCCCACATTTACCCGCTCTGACATCAAACACATTAGGTTGTCAGCCAGTTGGTAATTTTCCACAGTGTGGGGGGATGGTTTCCTGTAGCTGGTTATTTCCTTTAGGCCTCTCCACACACAACTCAGGATCGTTGGCTGAAAACCTCCTTTTGTTTACCCTGATCTCCTTCGTCAGCATGTTTCTGGCCTGGATTTACAGGATTCTGTCCACACTTCTGTAGGCCTCCTCCTTGGTCTGACGGAGCTGCCTGAGTTTTGCTGTAAACCAGGGCTTATTGTTGTATGTGCAGAAGGTTTTAGTTGGCACAAACATTTCCTCACAAAAACTGATGTAAGGTGTCAGAGAGTTCATCAAGGTCTGTGGCTGCAACCTCAAAAACACTCCAATCAGTGCAGTCAAAGCAGACCTGTAATTACAGCTTTGCTTTGTTGGTTCATCTCCTCACAGTCCTGACCACAGGCTCAGCAGATTTTAGTTTCTGCCTGTATGTCAGGAGAAGATGAACCAGACAGTGATCAGAGAGTCCTTTAATACAGTAAAACAATGATCCAGAGTGTTTTTATCCTTGGTGGGACACTTAATGTGCTATCTGTATTTTGGCAGTTTTCGCTGAGGAGGCTCTGTTAAAATCTCCAAGAACACTGAGCAGGGAGTCAAGATGGTTTTTCTCCAGGTTAGTTATCTGGTCAGCCAGGTGCTGTAACACCTCACTAACACAGGCCTGAGGTGGGATGTAAACACTGACCAGAATAAATGAGGAAAACTCCAGCGGGGGAATAAAACGGTTTACAGTCTATGAAAATAGTCTCTAAACGAGGACTGCATAATGTGCTTAAAACTGTGACATCTGTACACTCGTTTATGTAAAAGCAGTTTCCGCCTCCCCTTGTTTTCCGCAATAGCTCCACTATGCGGTCTGCTCGGAGGAGTTGGAATCCCGGCAGATGTAGTGAAGAGTCCAGGATGTGCTCACCAAGCCAGGTTTCTGTGAAGCACAGGGTGGCAGATCTGTGAAAGTCCGCGTTTGCTCTGTTGAGGAGCAGCAATTTGTCGAATGAAGTAGTAGCTTAGTGACAGCAACAGCAGTTTATTTGATTTGAATCAATGGATCACAGACTCTAATAATAAAGCAGAAAAAAATAGAAGTAATGAAAATACCAATGCCAACCTTTCCCAATCAACAGTGTGCTAAATACACTTCATGAAATGATTTGCAGGAAAATACAACTAGGTTGTTTCTCTATTGTTGGGTTGAGTCTTCAGCTGTAAGATGTTGCAAAGCAGAGGCCTTTGTTGGAGATTGAAAAGGTTGAAAATGTGCACTTAATAACAAACAGCAGGAGAAATTCTTTCTTTGGTAGCGCACAGTCAGAGTATATGGAAGTTTGCAGAAAGGTGCTGTTGAGCCACAAAAACAGCAGAGGATGGCTTCCTTCAGTGATTATACAAGTTTTCTTAGGCAAAGAAGGAGGCTGAACAGATGTGGCTTAACAGGTTTGTCTTGAATTTTACAAATACATTTTGAAACAATTTTATATGATGTATTTTTGTGGAAATTGGGTCTTTGCACTGAGAATAGACGTCTCAAAACCACATGTGTTTCTGGTGCATCGTCTCTCTGCTGCCACTTTGGTTTTGTTGATAAAATCACCAAACTAAATACTTGGAGCAAATTCACTGCAATAACAGAATAATGCTTACAACATAAATAAACTAATTGAATTAAACACTCCCCAGCTAGTGGATGCTTCTAAATCGGCATCAAAAAAATTACGTTAAATGTGGTTAAAGCAGGAGCGTCTGTAAAGCAGTCTTCATTTATCTATAAATTAAAATAGGTGATTCTTACAGTATCTCTTGTGCACAGCTGCTTTATATTATGGTATGTGAAAGCTTCTCCCTCAGTTCATTAAATCTCTACAGACATCTGATGGCAGCAGGACAGATATGTTGACAAATCTTCAACCTCTGATTTAAGAAGATCATCAGAGTGCAGTTCGATTACACACAGCCATCCACTGTGTTTACCTTCATTAAATCACCTGAAAATGACACCAGGCTGCGACACAATAACCACACACACTTCTACACACATCAGTCTGGTTGGTCAATATTCTGCCTGTGTTTGTGGGAAAAGTCCAGGGTTTACCAATCCTGTGCGTCACAGCCTTCTTTCCAACTTAAAAGAAAAATTCAGCAGTGCATGTTTTATTCTTGAAATGCATTATGAAACAAACACTGCTGTGTCACATTTTAAGATATGATGTAACCATTTTCAACATGAAATACAATAGAATTGTGACTGAAATAGCGTCAGATTGATGCGATCATAAATTATGTTTCACCAAACTATTTTTTTGTAATTATTCATTTCTGTCATCATTGTACTAATTAACTGTTAAAAACAACCCACACAATCTGCCTGTGGCTGCAGATCTGTGGTCCTGTGTGTTCACATTGTGCCGCTCTTCATAGTCCAGACAACAATATGATTTCCTGGAGAAGCTGATTCTACATTTGTTGAGTTGTTGTCGTCATGCGCCACTGTGATTGGATCAGCTGTTTCAGAGCGATGAGACCAGTGATGTGACTGGGGGAGATTGTATTTATTAATCATCACCCCATCCGATTTATATTCCACTTCAGCCAGCCCTTTTGCACTTTGCGCTGCACATACATGAACCAAAAGAGCAGGTGTGCTTAGAGATGGCCACACAGCGCTTGTCGTTGTGGAACTCATATTGTGAGTGAGTTATGAACCAGATAATAACCACTTTGGATTGCCCTATTGTTGAAAGGTGCTATACTAATGAACTTGGCTTGCCTCTGATCAAAGACAATAGGGTTCCAGCATTGCTGATGGCTGGACTTCATACCGATAATAAATCAAAGACTGAACATATGTATACTGTATTGATTTTCTACAGATTTCTGTGTTGCCAAGCTTTTATTTGTGCCACACTGCTATTCATCTGTCTTCTTATCTGTCATTGCTTTTATTGTTTGTAATATTAACTCAGAGTCCGAGATGGAAAGATTGAAGGAGTTCAGATATGTTGTACAATTTCCATTCCCTCAGTGCACACAGTGTGTGAGAAAGCATATACCGTACTTTACTGCATTTATATGTTTTATTCCAAACCACAGTTCGGTATGGCTTGGACTGTCTAGGGAGATGGAACGGCTAGTTTATTCACTGATGATGGAAAGCGATTGATAATGAGTGAGAGATAAAGGCTTGCCATTGGAGAATGATGCATAGGCGAAGTTGAGGTGACCTAGAAGGGACAGAAGTTGGTGCAGCATGGGACAAGGAGGAAATTAGCTTTGTGAGGGTGTGAATAGAGCAGGAAGAGGCTGGGTGAGACGGGGTACCACATGTGGATCATGGTAGGACTGCACGGGTGGCGAGGATGCAGCAGTAAATTTTATTGTGTGCCCCAGCAGGTGTTCTCATTGGCTTGCTGAAGATGGGCTGTGGCTTTGGAGGCAGAGTGAATGTGATATGGTAGAAACCATTGCCTCCAAAACGGAGGGCCAGATTAAGGATGATGGCCATGTAATTGTCTATTTCCTGCCGGCTGGTGAACAAAGTACATCTCTGAAGAGATAGAAAGCATAAGCAAACTCTGTGGGTGTTCTCCCTTTCAGGTAGAGGTGCCCTTTGTGTCCTTCGAGGAATCTGTCGGTACATGGTTGACAAAGGGAAGGCATGATGAGGAGAGCAAGATCTGTGTATGTCTATGATCTTTTGGCATATACTGGTGGGACCTGGAGAATGAGTTAAAAGAGTTAGGATGACGAATGGGAGGACTGGCTGTATACGGGGTGAAGTTGATGGTTGCCTGCTAGGCTGGACTAAGTTGGAAAACAAGATAGGAGAAAAAAAAAAACAAGAGTTAAATATGTAAGGTACTTTGTGCTGCTATGGCATGACCTAGATGGTGACCGAGATGGTGATGATTCCGACAACGATTTCCCAGATGATTCTGGCATCCTGGTGCCAGGAGCCCTGGCTAGAGGGAGCTGCTGTGGTTTCTTAAAGTGGGCAGCAGGGGGCACTGGCATCCTAGTGCAGGGTTCCCTTACTAAGGCTGGCTGATGTGATTGCTGGAACTGGATGACAGGAGGAGCTGATGTCCCGGTGTACGTTGCCCTGGATGATGTAGGCTGCTGTTGCTGGTGTAGAAAAACCTGATGAGAGGTGCAGTGTCCCGGAATTATTGTGTTGGTTGCTCTGAAGGTGATTGTGTAATTGTGTGATTGTTGCTGGCCTTTCTGCTGTGTTGAGCTGAACGATATAGGTAAACTGTCCCTTTAACATGGGCAGTGATGTCACAGCATGTTGTTGGGGTGTGCGTGATGATGTCAGTTGGAAGAGCGCTGTGTTGACCGGCATGACAGGCCGACATGAGAGTGGTGGAAAGTTTTGCTTTGTTGTCTGTTCTGTGAAAACCAGTTCCTTTATTTTTTTATGTTTTTGTAGAGTGGCAACAGTCTGGTCGGAATTTTGGATGGTTGTATGTCGGGGGACCTTGCTGGAGTGTGGTGACCGGCTATGTGTTGTGAAGCCGTAGTGGTCGAGACAATGGCGGGGATAGTGAGACAAAGTCCATATTCAAAATGAGGTGAGTGGATGGATGAAGTTGCTCGTAGGGTGAAGTAGTAACATTAGCTCACTCCTGACTGTCTGAGTGTGCTTGAGGCAATGTTGCGTGATCTTGGTTCTGGTGCAGAATACGAGAGCAAAAGAGGAGCAGATGAATTTATGGGAATGCGTGACACGATTGAGGTACGGTCTTGCTCCTGAAACTCTGCTAAATAGCTCTAATAAATTATATACTGAATTGGTATCAGTGCCAATATTAAGCAGTACTGTTACTTAGCCACTGTTGTTCTAAAATTGTAGCAAAAATCTTCTTCAACAATATAATAAGAATTTCCACAAGCCTAACAAATCTGAATGGCTGAATCATCAACATCTGCACTTATAATGAAGACAACATGCATAGTTACAGCCTTACGTTATCTTACACATAAAAGAATCATCCCAACTAAGTTCCACACTGTGAGGTACTGTTTTTAGATGTGAAAGTAAAAAAAAAAAAATAACACTGTTATTGCATCCATCCGCAGTATTGGCGAGTATCCTGAGTTTTTATATCAGAATCGGTATCAGAAGATAAAAAGTGGAATAAAATGTGCATCTGTAGTTCATTCACAACCTGGAAGTAAGCTCTGCCTCTTTAGTTTAAGCCTTAAAATAACAACAAAGTGTAAGATACACTGTTGGGACCACTGGATTTCACAGGTGAATTAGTTCATTGTGTGACTTTTATTTTGAAACAGTCGCACCTCTCCTCTGGTCACATCTGGTACCTGTAACTGAATATCCTGAACTTTTCCAGACCAGGTAACGAAACGGGAATTCGCCTGGTGTTCTCTCTCTTTCCTCCTGGCTTCACCTCCAGCACACAGCAGATGGCTGCTTGCTGTCCTCTGCCGTATAATCTACTTGAACACACAGCAGAACCGAACTCTCTGATCTACAGCAGCGCTGCAAGGGCCACATTTAGTTAGTGCCAGCAGCTACTACACAAAGTCTGTCAGCAAACTTTAACAAGCAACAAGAGCAATGAAGTAGGTTAAGGCTGAGCTAACTGTAACTGGGCGTTCAGACCACCAATCACAGTGAGCAGCGGTGCTGCTCGTCTTGGATGGTGTGGGCGTTGTCGGAAAGTTGAAGTCTGGGCAACTGGACCTATTTCATCTACATTAGAGCATCCATGAATCTTTCTATAGCGTTGTTGGCAGGGCAGCCAAACTGAATTTTGAAGATCTCGCAGGTGGCAGTCTGAACGCACGGTAAGGAGAACAACGAATGGAGTGACCGGCTTCCTCTGATCTGCACACGTGGACATCCTATTACAGAGAATGGAACATGTAATTGGGATTATTTGGGATCTCAGTTTGTACATGTCAACGGTGAGTCCTCCGTGCACGCCAAAGTTAGTCACAGAGTTCCACAAGGTTCTGTGTTTGGACCGATTCTACTCACCTTATATATGCTTCCTCCAGGCAATATTATTAGGAAACACTCCATAAACTTTCATAGTTATGCAGATGATACCCAGTTATATCTATCGATCAAGCCAGATGAAACTAACCAGTTAACTAAACTTCAAGCATGCCTTAAGGACATAAAGACCTAGATGACCTGCAACTTTCTGATGTTAAACTCAGACATAACTGTAAAAGTTATTGTACTTGACCCAAACACCTCCGAGACACATTATTTAAAGATATAGTTACTCTAGATGGCATTACCCTGGCCTCCAGCAGCACCGCAATGAACCTCAGAGTTATCGTTGATCAGGATTTATCCTTTAATTCCCACATGAAACAAACTTCAAGGACTGCCTTTTTTCATCTACGTAACATTGCAAAAATTAGGCACATCCTGTCTCAAAATGATGCCGAAAGATTAGTGCATGCATTTGTTAGTTCTAGGTTGGACTACTGCAATTCCTTATTATCCGGCTGCCCGAATAAGTCCCTTAAGACTCTCCAGTTGATCCAGAATGCTGCAGCATGTGTACTGACAAGAACTAGGAAAGGAGATCATATCTCTCCAATATTAGCTTCTCTGCACTGGCTCCCTGTAAAATCCAGAATAGAATTTAAAATCCTTCTCCTCACTTACAAAGCTCTTAATGGTTAGATGCCATTGTATCTTAAAGACACTGGTGTCAAAAGTATTCACATTCATTACTCAGGTAGAAGTATAGACACTAGGGTTTAAAAATACTTCTGTAGAAGTTGAAATATCAACTCAAGCTTTTTACTCAAGTGAAAGTATAAAAGTACTGGTTTCAAAACTACTTAAAATAAAAGTAAAAGTAATGCAAGGGAAAAAATGGCATTAAGAACAAAAGCTTAGGCCGTGCCACAGGGGCCTATTGTGCACTACCCCACCTCAAAAAAACTTTTTTTAAAGGCCATAATGATTATAATGTTATATTAAAATGTTAATGTTGAAAAATATGGGATGCACTAGGCTACCTGTTTCAGCCGCATATATGCCCATTGAAAATGTACGCCTTTTAGTACAATGCAAATACATTAAAGAACCATATATGTGTACTACTGAGCATTAACGTGTTTCATGGAGCAGAAGATATGATGACTAGTTGCCTACAAGTATTGTAATGGTACAAAAAGTCAAACTTGAGGCATGTCATCAATAACCTTTATTGGAATGTAAATGTACATCCAAGCTTAGCTGCAGGAATCTGTGAGGGCAACAGCCAAAATTGGTGTACCCAGGGCAGGCTTAGTAAGAATTACCCTTGTATGGTTGTCTATATACAATAAACATTAGTGCTGTCAAAATGAATGATTAATCCAAGCGATTAATCAAAAAATGAAAAAATAACTCAAACCTCATACCTTCCTGGTATGTACTATGCTCAATTCTATAGCTAATGGCAACAATGTCACATTTAAGCCGTGTCTGCCTTCTCTCGTCATGGGCAACGTGAAATCGCTGGCGAATAAAATGGACAAGCTAACGGTGTTAGCCCGAAGTCAGACGGAGTTTCGTGAGTGTAGTTTGATGTGTTTCTCAGAGACATGGCTACACAAGGATATCCCGGTTCATAACATTTCCATCGACGGCTTTCAGACTGTTCGGGCCGACAGGGATCACACCGGGAGCGGTAAGCGGAAAGGCGGCGGGCTTGCTGTTCTGGTCAACAACAGATGGTGTAACCCTGGTCACATTACCATCAAGCAGAGTATCTGTAGCCCGGACATTGAACTGTTAGCTGTGGGACTCCGGCCATATTATCTGCCACGTGAATTTTCACATGCCATTGTTGTGGCTGTTTACATCCCCCCCTCTGCTAACCCGGCATCGGCGTGCAACGCCATTCACACCGCCATAGCACATCTCCAGACTCAACACCTGAGTGCACTCATTTTAATCTCGGGTGACTTCAACCATGTCAGTGTTTCAACAACACTGACTAATTTCACCCAGTATGTGAGCTGTTCTACTTGAGAGGAGAGGACAGAAAGGGTATGGGACCCTTTAAGATCTCTGTATGGTCTGAGGGTTAAACCAGTGCGCAGTGACACCAATGAAACCGTGACGGTGTGTCGTCCAGCAGTCTGTTGTTGTTGCTATGAACTCAATTTCACTTAGGGCCGCTTTCAGTTTTCTTTTCATTTCAACAGAGGCCTTTGTGACTTTGTTTACAACAGTATTGCGTGTCATGACATTTGTATTTGGCTGAAGATGTTGCACAAGATCAATGAAGCTCTGATGCTGAATAATGTGTGGTGGGTGCGAGCCTTGGACAATGAATTGGAGGACTACTTTATCCACACTTGCCTGGGACACTCTTCGAGTCTCCCACAGCTCGGTTTGTTTGGAGGGTGGGGCCAAAGAACCTTCAGTGGATGACTTCCTTTTGAGGGCTGCTGAAGTAAGTTGTGTGTACCTCTCTGGACGAGTGGGGTGTTTCTTTTGTGGAGAAAATGAATGCACAGGCACAGATTGAGATTAATATTATTTCTCTCAAACCACAAGGTCAGACTATCTATGACTTCTGCTATATTAATGTCATGCTTGAAGTTCATGAATGAAGGTCAGACTACAAGTTAGGGTGCAGTTTCACTGGTCTATGCAATTACTTAATACTTCTAAGTGTACTCAACTGTGCTATTTTGAGACACCATGAAATATGAACTTAAATGTGCTTTTTATATACTATCTCTGTATTTAAAAAATGTATTTAGATATCACTTAGTACATTTGAACCCATAGTGTACTACAAGTGGTAACTAAATATATATATTTTTTTAAATACAGAGATAGTATATTAAAAGCAAATTTTAGTTCATATTTTATTGTGTCTCAAAATAGCACAGTTGATTACACTTAAATGTTCTTAAGAAGTACTAAAGAAGAATTCAGTATATTTATGACAAAATGAGTGTGTGAAAATAGAGCACTTTAAGTACATTATTGAAATGTACTTTTTTTCACCTGAGAGTACATGCTTTATCAACCAGCTGTAGACTATAGCTTTGCACAATTAACTTACAAATATTGCATATAGTAATAATATAAGCTCAGATAACATTTGGTTAAGGTCGAATTTCAAATCTCACACAGAGCCCACCAAAAGAGTTTGCAACGTTGAATCATAGCCTACTGCTAGCAAGCAAACTATGGCATGTCTTGGCATGTACCTAGCTAGTAGTACGTTACTAGGTCACTACAATATTGTCAATAATCGACTGATAATAACAAAAACTATAGCTTTGCACAATTAACTTACAAATATTGCATATAGCAATAATATAAGCTCAAATAACATTTGGCTAAAGTCAAATTTCAAATTTGTCAATAATCAACTGATAATAACAAAATTTCAGCTTACCTCAATATGCTTTTTCAAATTAGACGGCGAGTTTTTGAAAGCCATTAGCTCATGATACTTGGGTGCGCAGAGCTTGCAGCGCATTCGAAAGGAGTTGTTTTTGCATCTAACCATTTCGAAAAAATCATCCAGGTACAGCCAGGCATGTATAAGGCTTGGCTGGTCTTCCTGGCTACCAACCTCCTCGCTGGTGCTTGGTTGGGACATTTCACTTGAGTTATCTTCTTGAGTCTCTGCCACGGACATCTTTCTACTTGGCTACATACGTCTGTCCAATGTTGGGGGTAACTTGCTGGAGTGTGACATGATTTGTGTCATGTGCAGGTGTGATGGATTGCGTACAAACCAATAGGGTGTCGGAATGGTATATGTTTATACCTCTCATCCAACCACAATCAAATTCACTCTATCTGGATGGCGCAATTTATCTGGATAGGTTTTTTTTTTTTTTTTTTTTTTTTTACAATGACAAGCCGGAATGAAAACAAGCTGAAATGAAATAGGAGTAACGAGGCTATTTTCAAAATGTAAGGAGTAGAAAGTACAGATAATTGCGTGAAAATGTAAGGAGTAGAAGTAAAAAGTCGACTGAAAAATAATTACTCCAGAATTTCTACTTAAGTAAGGTAATGAAGTATTTGTACTTCGTTACTAGAACACTGAGCTCCCAGAATGTAGGGTTACTTGTGGTTCCTAGAGTCTCCAAAAGTAGAATAGGAGCCAGAGCCTTCAGTTATCAAGCTCCTCTCCTGTGGAATCACATCCCAATATGGGTTCGGGAGACAGTCACCATCTCCACATTTAAGAGTAGGCTAAAGACTTTCCTCTTTGATAAAGCTTATAGTTAGGACTGGTTTGGGTGAGTCCTGAACCATCCTTGAGTTATGCTGCTATAGGCCTAGACTGCTGGGAGACTTCCCATGATGCACCTCTCTCTTCTCTCCTTCTCTCCCTCTCCATCTGTATGCATTTTTATCCCATTACTGCATGTTACTAACTCAACATCTTCTCTCTCCCGTAGTTTTGTGCTTTCTCGTTTCTCTCCTCTCTCCTGTTGCTTTCAGCAGGTATTTCTGCCTCTGGAGCTGCAGAGACTGGATCTGTGGTTGTGGGCTACTTGCTGCCCCCGTGTTCCTGCTCGACAACTGCTACTACAGTTGTTATTGGCTCTGTTACTAATACTGACATTATTTTTCCCATAGCTGTCATTCGTATTATTATTGATGCATCAATATGAACACTACAATTACAATTCTACTATTTAAAAATAAAATTCTGGGTGATATTTGTGTTGTGCCTCCCTCTCCCCCTTATTCTTACCACTGTCGCCAAATGCTTGCTCATGGTGGGATTTGTTGGGTCTCTGTAAATAATATGAACAGTACGGTCTAGACCTGCTCTATGGGAAAAGTGCAATGAGATAACTTCTGTTATGAATTGGCACCATGTATTTATTTGATTTGTTGAGGTTTTATAATTGTGATCTTCTCCATGGTTAACGTGAGGTTATTATTGATGTTAGTAATGTTATGCTCCACACAGACACAGAGTCTTTGCATGCTCATTAACTGCTTTTAACTTGGCTATCCGATATTGAACACACATACACATACACCTCTAATTTCACCTACACAATCAGTGGGGAACTTTAAATCTCCGCTTCACAGTACTTTTCTTTGTCTAACTACGTGTTTCCATGCTCGTGCACGCGTGACATTCATACAGAGGCAGAACAAAAGAAAATTTAATTCAATTAAATTTTATTTATATAGCGCCAATTCATAACAGAAGTTATCTCATTGCACTTTTCCTATAGAGCAGGTCTAGACCGTACTCTTTATTATATTTACAGAGACCAAACAAATCCCACCATGAGCAAGCACTTGGCAACAGTGGCAAGAAAAAACTTCCTTTAAGAGGCAGAAGCCTTGGACAGAACCAGACTCAATGGTGAGTCGCTACCGTGGAGGCACAATGCAAATACCACCTTGAATTTTTAAAATAGTAATAATTTAATTGTAGTGGTAACATTAATATTAATACATTAATAATAATAGGAATAATAATGACAGTATTAGTAACAGAGCCAATAACAACAACTGTAGTAGCAGATGTCGAGCAGGGGGCAGCAACTGGCCCACAATCACAGATCCAGTCTCTGCAGCTCAGGAGGCTGAAATACCTGCATTTACAGTGATGTTGATCAATGTGTATTGTCCCTGCAAATAAATAAATAATAGTAATAACTAAAAAAAACCTGGTTTCAGCTGAGTAATCACAGGCTAAATGTCCTGAAGCAGATATTCTTTGATTTATTGTTTATGGTGGCAATAAAAAGAGCAAAATATTACAGTAACATGAATTATAACTGAAAGCCCTGGCTGAATTGTTATTTTTCATTAAATGTGTCCACAGGGATGCAAGACACAGCTGGGGAACAGGGCTTCACAGTTGGCACAAGTCGCACAGATTTCTGACAAGAGGCTCTTATTGGCAGCTCATTAGCCCCAGGCAGGTGGTGACTGCTTCATCACCGCAACCCCATAGACACACATACAAACACGAACACACACAAACACACTTCTCCAATTAGAGAAACCCCAGCTTGATTAAGAGCTGCAGAATGTCATGTAGCAGCTGGAGGTGCAGTAAATGTCATAATAATGCTGTACAAGAAATTCTCCACTATAGAACAACAACAACAATATAGACTTCAAGAATAAGAGCGCAATGTAATCACATAATTATTTTAAAAAATGTCTTCCTTCCTTATCTTTCTTCATTGCAGCTTTCACAAACCTAGCAGTTTGACTTTGGGCATTCCTTCATAATATTGAATCATGTTTATATTAATGTGCTGTCAATTTTACCTATCAGCCTATTTTTTGAATAAACTTCTGAGTCACTTTTATGTAAAGGCCATGACAGCAATCTGACAGAGTCAGATCTATTAACATTTTTGTAAGATTTCAAACATGACACAGGAATGAATTCAGTCACAATTACGTAAAA
The DNA here is from genome assembly GCF_020085105.1 of Siniperca chuatsi. Classification (NCBI taxonomy): domain Eukaryota; kingdom Metazoa; phylum Chordata; class Actinopteri; order Centrarchiformes; family Sinipercidae; genus Siniperca; species Siniperca chuatsi. The sequence continues at coordinate 1,164,684 of NC_058053.1, forward strand.
GCTACAGGAGCAGAGGGTTAAATATGTTTTCAAAGATATTAAAAGTCTCTTCTTCTGCCTCTCATAAGAACTGTACTAAATTTAATTTTCATATCTTATGCAAAAGGAAATAAGGCTTCAAGTTATGTGCTTGTGGCCAAACCATAGTAGTTCAGGACCAATCAGCCTCCTATTAGGAAATACTGGCAGCTTCGGGTGTGGTTTAGGTGTGATGACAGCGAGAAGCGACTACTAGTTCGAAAACAGCAATGGCGGCTCCTAAAGAGGTTAGCGTAGATGCTGTTATAGCATAATCTGATGTGCCAGATGCTTACATTTTTTTTAAAAAGACGGCAAGAACACTGACTGCTTGCTAGCTTCCAAAGTTCCTGCAGCTTGTTGTTGTATTTCCTCTTTGGCACTCTCCTACTATGTCATATGGTTTGTTGATCTGACTGGTTTAAGTTAGCCAGTGATAGACGGTGATAGACATATGGTTCATCCAATCACCTGTCAAGAATTTTTTGAAAGTGCCTGCCCTTTTCCAAACTGTTTCCAAGGACGACTTCTCATGGTTCTGTGTAACAAACCATCTGGCGCGTCAAGTCTCAGCCTAGTCTTCACTTTTTTTATTCTTGTATGCTGCTGGAGTGTAAAAAGTAAGTAGCAGAATTATATACATCAAATTTAATTAATAATGAAGTTCATGAGACTTTGTTGGTGGATCTACAGGGTTGTTTAGACTACCCTGCAGCGCTGATGATTGTCATTAATCAAATGGATTGTCATTAATCATTCAAAAAGTCTTAAAATCCATCACCGTATGTGAGAGAACTGAGAACATTTGTCATCCTTGATGTTATTATAATCCAAGGTACCACTGTTCTTCAGCAGTGCCACTGCAGTCAGACGGGCTTTTGAGCAATATATCACAAGACAAATGCCAAATAATGTGTGAGCTTTGTGACTAAATGTGTAGTGGTCATGGTTGAATAGAGCCATTATAAATCAAAAAGCCATTACTTCAACAGACAGATGAAGCCAGAAATTCCATGTAGGAAAGGAGCTGTTGTGTCAGCAGGTGAATTAATACCAATTTATGTCAAAAAGATGTGAAGATAAGAGCGGTTACCTTAATTACAATATGTAATCACACTGGTAGTCTACATTATACATGAATGATTCTGCATTAAAGTTTACCAGAGGAGAATCGGAGAATAAGTTTTTTTACACACTCACTTGACGATTTCACCTTCTCTCTTCTTCAAGAGTACCAGTGTTTTTATGTGACAACATGGCACATGGATGGCAGCCTCGGTGTCATGCTCTCTGGTACTTTTTCTATTTTTGTTTATTTGTTCAGTTTTCAGTTCTGCCTCTCCGATTACATTCACCAGGGAGGAACTTTTGAACATTTGACCATTCACTTGTCAAACGTTTTCATGGCTTTTCACCTAACTGGAAAGTTTTGCAGAGCTTTAGCTGGAGGAGCAGCAGCTCTCTGTGGGATTTGCAGGAGCCACCAGCAAGGTAAGCGAGCTGTAGTGCTCGTTAAACTGCGACAGCAGGGGATTACAAACTGTGCTCCTGTCTATACATCCGGTGAGTGTCCGCTCTCTGGCCAACAAGACGGATGAACTGCTGCTTCTCAATGAGCAAACACAGACTTTTCCAGATCTGCTGCCCTTTGATTCATCTTGGTAAGCACATCCCGGATAGTACTCTCCATCTGCTGGGCTTCCAACTCCTCTGAACGGGCCGCATAATGGACCAGGGAAAACGAGGGGAGGCGGATCTGCTTCTACATAAACAAAGGTTGGTGTGCAGATATCATAGTGTTAAGTAAAATATGCAGGCCTCACTTAGAGACTATTTTTATTAACTGCAAACCATTCTATTCACCAAGTTTTCCTCCTTTAATCTGCTCTGTGTTTACATTTCACCTCAGGCCTTTGTTAGTGCGGTGTTACAACACCTGTCTGACCAGATAATTAACATGGAGCAAAAACATCCCTGCTCATTGTTCTTGGTGACTATAACAGAGCAAACCTCAGCCATCAACTGCCAAAATACAGACAGTACATTTAGTTTCCCACCAGGGATAAAAGCACACTGGACCGTTGCTAAATCGCATTAAACAATGCCTATCACTCTGTCCGTGCAGATTTAGGACTCTCTGATCACTGTCTAGTTCATCTTTTCCTTACTTACAGGCAGAAACTAAAATCTGCTAAGCCTGTGGTCCAGAGTGTGACGAGATGGACTAACGAATTACAGGCCTGCTTTAACTGCGCTGGAGTGACTTTGAGGCTGCAGTTAACCTAGATGAACTCACTGACATGGCGCCATTTTGTATTAGTTTTTGTGAGGACATGTGTGTGCCAACTAAAACTTTTTGCACATACAACAACAACAAACCCTGGTTTGCAGCAAAACTCAGACTGCTTTGTCAGCCAAGGAGGAGGCCTACAGAAGTGGGGACAGAATCCTGTACTACCAGGCCAGAAACACACTGAGAAAGGAGATCAGAGTAGCAGAGAGGAGCTACACTGAAATGTTGAAAGCTCCGACTTCACTTAACCATCTTTACCCCCTGCCACCCCCTTACCCCTCCCCACTGACCCCCCCACCTGCACTCAAGATCTGTGTCAGCTCTTTTAGAGACGGAAGATCTGGAAGGCACCAGGCTCAGATGGCATGTCACCCTCAAGTCTGACAGTCTGCTGACCAGCTAGCCCCCATCTTCATGCTGATCTTCAGTATCTCACTTGAGCTGTGTGAAGTCACCTCCTGCTTCAAACGCTCCATAATCATCCCGGTCCAAGAAACCCTCTATCACAGAATTCAATGACTACTGGCCTGTCGCTTTCTGTGGTCAGAAATCGTTTGAGAGACTGGTGTAGAACATCACAGGCCCCCTGCTGGACCCCCTGCAGTTGGCCTACAGGGCAAATGGGTCAGTTGATGATGCAGTCAACATGGGACTGCACTAGATTCTGCAAAACCTCAACTCCCCAGGGACATATGCAAGGATCCTGATTGTGGACTTCAGCTCAGAATTCACCACCATCATCCCAGAAGTCCTCCACTCCAAACTCACCCAGCTCATTGTGCCAGCCCCCACCTGTCAGTAGATCACAAATTTCCTGACAGACAGGAGGCAGCAAGTGAAGCTGGAGAAAATCACATCCAGCACTCGGACAATCAGTACTGGCGTCCCCCAGGGCAGGGCTGGACTGGCCATCTGGCAGACTGGGCACTTTCCCGGTGGGTGACGTGCCTTTTGGGCCGACACAACTGTTTTGTTTTTTGTCTGACCAGGTCATAAAAACTCCCGACCTTTGAGCTCAGTGCCTTCATTAACATCACATCTGCAAAAACAAGAGCAAGAACATCTTTGATTACGCACCTGTGTGGTTGACTGGCCCAGGTGAGTGGGCTACTGGGTGCTGGCCCACTGTGGTTGGGTATTATATCTGTCAACCTCTCTCTCTTGGCTTGCTGGTTATTTAGCTATATCGGGGGCCTTTTGTTGAAACATGTCACTTTTCGTGAACCGACCAATCACAGCCTGGAGAGGACGGGACATTGACATTGCTACAGTAAACTTTCCAAATGTTGAACTCATTGTTATGCGTGAATGGTTATGATTGTTGACAAGTTAGAACTTAGCATTAACAAATTAGAGACAAACCATTTTTCTTGCACAAGGATTTAATGAAGGAACAAAACCTACAAAAATTAAACAGCTGTATTGTCCAGTTGGAATTAATATGATACTAGTGGTATATTGTTTACTATTCTATGAAATTACATGAATACACTAACATTATATAATTAATATATAAATACTATACTACTAACACTATGCTCTTGTATTAACATTTTACTAAAGTTATTATTATACAAATATAAGTGTGGCCTGAAGACTAATACAACGGTTATCCGCCTCATCCGGGACAGTGATGAGCCTGCATTCAGATGGGAGGTTGAATAGTTAGCCCACTGGTGCAGTGCCAACAACATGGACAACAGTCACAACTAAACATGCTCAGAACTGTGGAGATGACAGTGGACTTCAGGAGGAGCCCCCCAACACTGCCCCCATCACCATACTCAACAGCACTGTGTCTGCTGTAGAAGCCTTCACGTTTCTGGGATCCACAATCTCTCAGGACCTTAAGTGGGCATCCAACACAGAAACAATCTCTCAAAAAGGCCCAGCAGAAGATGTACTTCTTGGGCCAGCTCAGGAAGTTCAACCTGCCTCAGGAGCTGCTGATCCAATTCTACACCACAATCATCCAGTCTGTTCTCTGCACATCAATCACTGTCAATCACAATAATAATAAGAAATTTTCATGGGGTCACAATAGGCAACCTTTGACTTGTATGACCTCATTAAGCACTTCAAATCACGCCACATGCAATTCAATTGAATTCAATTTTATTTATATAGCACCATTTCATAACAGAAGTTATCTCATTGCACTTTTCCTATAGAGCAGGTCTAGACCATACTCTTTATAATATTATTTACAGAGACCCAACAGATCCCATCATGAGCAAGCATTTGGCAACAGTGGCAAGAAAAAACTTCCTTTAAGAGGCAGAAACCTTGGACAGAACCAGACTCAATGGTGGGCGGCCAACCACCGCTGCCTGAGGAATTAAATATATACCTGAGTTTAATATATTCTGCAATTTTTGTATTGCTATGAGCAACTCTTGTTCATAACAAACTTTACTTATTCTCTAATGCACTCATAGCATATTGTGTTCTGTTATAGTTTGCTAGTGCTTATAATATTCTGTATTCTATTATTATATTTTTGTATTGTATTTTTATTATTTGAATAAACATTTATTCAGATGTACATTTGACTGCGGTCATTTATGTTTTGAACATACAATTCAATTTCAATTTTATTTATAAAGCGCCAATTCATAATAGAAGTTATCTCATTGCACTTTTCTTACAGAGCAGGTCTAGACCATACTCTTTATAAGATACATACAGTGGTGTGCAAAAGTGTTTGTCCCCTTCCTGATTTCTTAAATGTTTCAGATCATCAAACAAATTTAAATATTAGTCAAAGATAACACAAGTAAACACAAAATGCAGTTTTTAAATGAAGGTCGTTATTATTAAGGGGAAACAAATCCAAACCTACATGGCCCTGTGTGAAAAAGTTATTGCCCCCTAAACCTAATAACTGGTTGGGCCACCCTTAGCAGCAACAACTGCAAACAAGTGTTTGCGATAACTTGCAATGAGTCTTTTACAGAGCTGTGGAAGAATTTTGGCTAGACCACTCCAAAGTCTTAATTTTGTTCTTCTTTGATTTTGATTTTGATTTGAATTTGTTTGATGATCTGAAACATTTAAGTGTGACAAACATGCAAAAAAAGACACTCAATATTATAGGTCCCCAAAACTGTTTAGAAAATCACACAAACACCACATACATTGTTTCATGAAATCCTTATCCACTGGTTTAAACACAATGGTAATCTACAGTATGAAGTAAAAATGAGTTCAATTATGAACTGACCTTCAGAAGAATTTGAACACCCCGAAATTTCTCCCACAGTTCCCCCCATTTTGATCAGCGATCAACACAACAATACCAAATCAACTAGCTAGACATGGCCTATGAACCTCATAGTCCCGAACAGGCCATGATCCAAAGGAAGAGTGTTACTAAGTGGCAACACTCCTGACAGAGACCACAAATCGCATGCTCGCCTGAGCCAAAACCCCCCATCCCGCATCTTTTAATTTGGCTGAAAACAGGTCAGGAAAAGGGCAACAGACTCCCGCAAGATGAGCTACTCTACACAGGTAGTGCAAGGAGGGAAAACCTCAAAATGGCAAAATAAAAGAAATACAAACAGTATAAATAGAATGAAAAATAATAAAACAATGACAGTAAGGGGTCCTCTTATGCCCATGCAAAGGACAATCTTATCACTCAACTGTACTTACCAGCCGTTGTGATCCGGAACTTCCAACCTTCTCACCCAGAGGAAAAACAAAATAAAAGAATGAAATATAAAATAAGCAAACAAACACTAAATCATTAATTCACTTCTGAGTTCATCATAAGTCCGGAGGAATCCAGTTTTAGAAAGAAATCTTTCCACTCATGATTTTTCACAGTAATTATCATTATTATCAAAGATGACTTCTTTCTTCGTTTATAGTAATCAAAACACTTTAACTCTTAAATGGTTTAACTCTTAACACTGAAGATCAATCCAAACACATATATTTGATAACACAATATCAAATTCTGATTATTAACTGTGACCTACAATCAGCTTCAGGTGATTTCCATTCAGTGGATTACAAACACTTTAATTTCTTAAACCAAAATAAATCAGAACAAATGAATCTAACTAATTATTAAATGTAATATATTAAGTATAGGTACCACACTTTTTGTGCTTACTAATTAGGTCATGTAACTGCATCCCCCCTCGGCTCCTAATTAATTTACCAATAGCTAAGGGGTTTCCATAAATCAGACCTTCTATTTTAGATTGCTTTTATCAAACTACTGTCTAATGGTGCTCAACATCTGAATAATTGTGCCTTACGAGATAAGAGGTAGGTAGGGTTCGATTCTGTTCAGGGGAAATGTCAGTAGTTTCTGGGTTTTGGATTGGCTTAGCCATAATGTTAGTAGTCTTTTTAACATACTTGGGCACATATAATCATTTCTACTATTATTACTGTCACAGAAACAAAACCTCACAATAGAGGATCCGTGAGGCCCCAATAATTCCCTTAGGTCACCTGCTGGATAAAACCCATGTACTTAATTCAGTTAAGCTAAACCTTGTAGCGTTTCCTGGACTAAATCAGCTACAGTGTATCATTTAAACACATTTATACATTCAATTTGGTGACTGAAACAATTATTAGTTCCTAAATATATAAATATTGGACTGTGCATGAGCCATGTAGGGGTTAGATCAGAATTAATGCAAAAGCAGAACTATTCAAAAAATAATTAATGAACATTCTAGCATTGAAAGGGTACTGAAAAATCTCTACGGTTATTTAAGATTCTACAAAGATAGTACAGTTACTAATTACTTTTATAGTGGCTGTAGACTAAGATCTCTGCCCCTGGACGGGCTCAATTCAAATTACTTTTAGCATAGGAGCTACACTTGTTATTTCACAATTATCTGGTCCTGTCATAGATTAGCAGCTCTGTATTGTGTGGAAACTCAGCACCTTATGTACACTAGAGATATTGACACCTGGATACTGATTATATACTGATTAACCTGCGATATGACAAAATCAACTATTTCTCTATGTGAGTCTAGGAGGAGAGATGAGTGATGTCCTGGATAATAATAATCTTCGTTAGTTTCATTGAACTCTCCAGCCAAATCATACCAGTCATACATTTTCCAGTCCACTGCAGTGAAAGGAATTGCAGTTAACATTGGAGAGTGTGGTGAAGTTGGTAGTTGTTGACAAACCCAACAAATTTCTGCTGTTTGCATAGCCCAGCATAAAGTGCATAGCCACATTTAGAAGTGTCATGGAAGCTACGTTTCTCTCATTGGGTGCCATGTTCTGATGGCCAGCAGCAAGTAGTGTTTTCTCCTGTGCGATCTGTCTTATTTCCCAGTGGTGCTTCAGTCAATGCACTCTGAGCATTGTGCAAAGAGAGGATACGAGTCATCCTCGCAGTCACCTGAGCTTCCATTCATTGGTGAGCCTCTCACGTGGTCATCTTATGGGGATGTTTCCCTCTGGCCACATCCACTTGTTGGCACTGTCCGTGCACTCGCTTCCCTCGATTGGATCTCTCCTGCACTGCGTGGTATAGATCCATTCTTGCATTCCATTCCCCAAACGCAAACACGTCTCTTGGCTCAAAAGGATGGGTAGCCCCTTTTTTCAGGCTCTGGCATATTTGCAAAATCTGTAAGTGAAAGTTTGACAGAATGTTGGTTAGGGTTAGCACATAGTCATTCATGAATTTACCTGTCCATTGGAGTAGCTCTGTTTTAACTTTGACCTTTCAATGTCCAACCAATGAGATGACAGCTGTCCATCACGTAACCTAAAAGTGACTTGTGATGGAGAAAACAACAAGAAAAGGACAAAGAAGGTTTCATGCACCCAAACCTGTTTTGGTCATCGGGTTATTAACCGTAGTGCCGTCTTTTGTGCTAAATATCTCTATTACCACTATTTTTTTTTGTATTGTATTGTATTTGTATTTTGTATTGCCTCTCCAATGTGCTCTGCCCCAATGTCTCAATGTCTCAAATAAACATGCAATCTGTATCTGAATATCTGGATAAGTACCTTTTTCTTTAAGCTCATCAAAAGGCTTTATATAGTCAATATTAATAATTTTAAAAAATGCCTAGATTGACTCTGTAAAGCTCTAAAACATATGAAAAATGCTTTTTGTAAACTTTTAATTTATATGCTGTTGTTGTCACCACTGCCATCAAAAATAGAAGAGAACATGTCAGTGACATTTTGGCTTAATAGTGTGGGTTCACACTGCTGGTCCATTAAAACTGTACAGCTTGAATGAAGTAATTACAATTGTAAGTCAATTTGATTAATTAAAAAAATTTACAACAGTAAATAATGTTTTAATGCGTGTAGCCTACATGTTGAAAATATGTACAAAACATATGGTGTTAGTGGGATTTTCATAGAAAAGTGTTTGGCTTTGAGGTATTAACACAATGAACAGGTCATTTTTAGAACATTTTACAAAAGCCATTGGGGATTTCCCCTCTGATTGTCTGAATGGGCAATAGACCTTTTTCACAGCAGACATTTTGACTTGTCATGGTGGAAAAAGCACAGGTGTTACTAATGCTCTGTCCTATTCAAGTGTCCCGGTGAGCCATTACAGTGTATCAGTGAGCCACCATGCACAATACCAGGACCCTGAAACTGAAGCAGCTAAATGGAATTCAGCCATCACTCATTTTATTATTTACTGCTGTGTTTTTCCTACTGACATTTTAAAATATCTTCTTTAAGAAAGTCCTATCAGATGGGTGTCTGAGTACCAACTGAGTAAAAACTTGACTACAATTGCTATATTACTTTCCAACTCACTACTGTTACCACACATGACAATCCCCTTTAGACTAAGTTATTAAACTCCAGAACATCTTTAAAATATTAGGAAAACATAGATGAACTGTACGAAACAGCAGATGATGACGTCATGGCCGCGACGCTGGAGCTTCCTGCACTCCTGTGGCAGTTTGTCCAGTACGAATCCAGGGTTAGTATTCAACTTAAATCTCACACTCAGGTGTGACTTGACGCTGTTTCTTAGTTCAGGCTTTTGTTTTCTCATGTAGACCTGTTTCTTGTTTACCTATGTGGTGAGATCCCAACAGCAGTGATGCCTCATATCAGTGTTTTTATTAGATTATTCATTCATACAAATGATTTAAACATTATTCAGGATTCTGATCATCTGTGCAGTCTTATCATTACTTTACCGAGATGCAGGTATTACCAGTGTCAGACTTTTACTAAAGGATGTCCTGATCACGATTTATGATCCAATATTTACAATGTACGGTAGCTGACAAGGGCAAATGCACTGCAATTTAAGAAAACACATGCACATTTGCACTGCAAATATACATGACACAACCAAATACAGAAACGCGCTGCAAATCACAATGACAATAGAAATGTTTCCAGGGGACACTAAAAAGTGCTGAACATGGCTTGGACAGGACAGTGTAGTCCCTCATTCGTCCAGGAGTGTTCCATCATAAAAAAGGTTTCAGTCGTAGTCATCTGGACACTGTTTTCAGAATCAAGACGTTTCGGCTCCCATCCGGGGTGTCATTCTCAATTGAATGACTTCCGGATGGGAACCGAAACGTCTTGATTCTGAAAAGTAGGCAAAGTTTACTTTTTTCTGATTGGTTAATAAAAAAATTGAAAAAAGAAAAAGAACCTTGCAAGGACCTCAACAACATGCAACAAACCACAAACACAGGCCTGTAGTTAAATTCATAGAAAAAAGTGCAATTTATATAGCAATTGCTGCATTGCAATTTATCACAATCTTCCTCAAATAATTCTGCCAAAGCTTTGCATTACGGTTTTACTTTAAACTAGTATTCTTTAAAATAGCCAAAAAAGAGTGCCACTATGGATCTGTTGTGGCAGGAATTACATAGCTTCTCTTCAACCCCAGCATGAACAAGATAGTAAAGTTGTGCAGTTCACAACCAACAGCAGCAACTTTAGAAGTGTAGCAACTGTTTTTTAAACCCAATGCATTCCTCGTTGTCATATCATTAACTTAAACTGCTGGCTGCTGTTTGTCTATACTCGCTCACAACTCTGTGCAGTTAGTGTTTTAACTGGTCACAGTGGAGCAAATTTGACAGCTGTCATTCCTGCAGCAAATGTGGCTTTATTTATGGATCGGTCTAGGAGATCCTTACTTTGACTTTCATTGCAGAGATCATTTCAACGTTTATTATTATCATTTGCTTAACTGACTAACTTCTAGCAGAGTATGTTTACATGTACATTGGTGTCCTGTGTGTAAGTCTTATCCTGGTTGTGATATGTATTAAATGATGTTTACATGGACAGTGGAACAACAGTAAGCTGGATATTCATATGCCCATGCACATGATTCGAGTGCAGCATGATGATTGAATAAACCACAAAATATCCACCAGCCATTAGTTTAGATCAATGATATGACAGTCAGTATAGTTTCCCCCTATATTCGGCCTGCAGTCAGGGTGTGTTGTGCAGTGTGAGCAGTAGGTTTATTTATAATGTAATGTGCACAATGGAAGTCACTGTGGCATATTGTTAAAAATAGATTGGGCATCTGAAATTAATTATAAAAAACGTATTTCACCTCTTAGACTTCCTTCCAGATGGTGGCACATCTGCTGTACGCCTAAAAATAGCCCTGATGCCAACAGTCACTTGAACTCTGACCTTTGACCTACTCTCTTTGTTTCAGGTAAAGCCACCAGTGAGCCCAACGAGACCCTACTAAGCGGGGGGTCTGGTGGGATCAGCATGGGAGGCCTCAAGTCTGTCCTGGAAGATGCTGTGTCGCCAGCCTTTGGCGCCACCATCATCATCATCATCACGGTCATTGTGTCTGGCAGTGCCTACCTCTGCTTCCTCAAGTACATCTGTGCCGGCTGCTGCAAGCCTATGCAGGTGGCCCCTACTGTGGACGTGGACCCCAACAAGGTTGAGGAGCAAGTGTAGTGAGGTGAAGAGACTGGAAAGCAATACAGACAGAAAGAAAGTGGCCGAGAGAAAGGAGAAAAAATTCACAGAATAGATTCAGTCCATTGGATCGGTGTGATTCTGGTCATGTCAAACTATCAGCCAAGGATGCTAAATGGAATCGATCTGTCAATCAGCGGCTCCCTTTCTGGCCGCTGCAGATCTGTAACACTCCTGAACACAGTGTGTCTCAGAGAACTCTAATAAGGTGCTGCTTGTTGGCAGCAGAAGCATGGTAAAATAACGTTATTTTCCACTGTTTTTCTTTTCTGTTAAAACCCATGTGTAACATATTTCTTTGTACAAAATAGATTTTTCATGCTTTCCTGTAGCTTAAACAATTAGGATTTCTTTATAGCCCACTGAATCAATGACTCAGCCAGCCTCACTGTGTAAAAAGCAGCAATTCATTGCAGGGTCAACTCAACATGACTGTAAGGCCAGATGACATTGTTTCATCAGAGGGTTTCTGTCTTGACATTGGCCTGATGGGCAATTTGGCTTGTATAGCCATTTCCGTAAGGGGAACCAAATCAAAAATATCAGTCCTGTTTGACAATCAGGGATATCTCAGATGAGATCAGGAGCATGGCAGGTCAATAATTTAACAGGGGCTCGCCAAACCTCATGAGCTGCAAGGCTGCATACAAACCCTGCTGACAGGTCTTGCATCAGCCAAATTAGATGTTCCATCATTTAATGGGTGCTTGTCTTAAAACAAGATTCAGCATCAAGCATCAACCCAGCACAATCTGAATATATGTGTTTGGTCATTGTGTTATTGATTTATTTGTGCTGAGCCCAGTATTTTGGAAAACCTGAGGATAGTAAATTCTCATATAAAAGCTGGTTTTCAAATAATGACCAAGTCTCAAATAATAGCCAGCGGCCAGCAAAAACAAATAAAGGCCATTTGCTAATAAAAGTTGGGTAAAACATTGAGAAGGGGTGAAATTACCTGTATTGTAATGGCTTACATGGTAAATGCAGCATAATGTTAATTTCCACAGCACTAATCCCATCAATGTAACAACAGTCATATCTAATCTCAGGCCTTTATTTGGATCAGGCTTATTTTAAAAACAGGCTTTTATTCCTAATATCCTCTTGTGTAAACACAACACTTCCTCCATGTTTACCTGTTGTCTTGATAAATTCAGTATAATGTTCATTTTGTGTGGTTGAACCTGTTTAGGCCTCTACCAAGCTTATAAAAGCCAGCCCTCCTCTCATTGTCACGTGCTTTGAGCTGGTTTGTGACAAGTCGGGGCTTGGGGTGAGCGAGTTAATTAACCTCAGTTGTTGTAGATAGTAGAGGTATGCATTGAATTGCCTGTTTGTGATGATTTCTTCTCCTGTGTTACATTCAGAATCATTTTCCTTCTTTACTAGAGCAGTGCACTAACAAATTCTGAAGATTGAGGGCCTTATAAGGTTGAAATTCCAGATAAGAAGCTAAAAGAAAATGTGAAAACTTGCCTAAAATGTTATTTGATTGAGGCTGGAGTTCTTTATGGAGCCTGCTAGCTGCTCAGTTTCCAGGTTGGTGTATAATCGAGGAACTTTAACTTTTAACTGTTACTTCCGGGTGGCGGGTTCTCGGTTATCTAATGGGACTGATGCTCACAGCGTCTTATAGCGTCGCGGATGGTTTTACATTGGAGTTAATTGAAAGCCCGGTGCATCTCATACAGGCGCTAAAGGTTATCTTGTGTGTCTTTATGAGACGCCAAGGGGCGTGACAAAACGTTAGTATTTGACGACCTGGGAATGAGAATGGGTTGTAAATGCTGACATCTGGATATCATGTTTTTGCAGTTTTACTAAAGCATGAGCAGAAGTATTGTGTACTTGTGAAGTATTGTACTGTGAGTTGACTCCTTTCTCCGGTGCTGCTGAGCTCTTGGCTAATTCATGCTTTCCTCTTCTTACCTTACACACGTGTTAAAGCGGCGTACAGATTTGTACCATGCTTTGTCCCATTTGGTGGAGAACTTTGCTGCAGACTGCTCTGTGTGCTTACAGTAACTAACATTTGTACTGTGGTGCCTTTAGTGCTTTGTTTTTTACAGGGTTGATTTTTTGACAACATACTTTGTGAATGCAATGCATCCATATGTGAGTGGACGTCTGATGTTAAGTTTACAAAAAAGGAGGCTTGCCTTCTGAATACACTCGGCTCAGAACTAGCATACACTGAATATTACTGTGAATGTGTGTCTCATACACTGTTCATGCTCTACTCCATTGTGCATAACAGGCTGTGGTGATCATGTTGTTTTGTGAATAAATGTATGGCCAGGCAGGTGGTGGGCCACAAAAAATTTGAAAATAATAAATACAAACATAAAATAAATTTACCATATGTTTATCTCTGTGTTTACATGCATTTAGGGGAACTCCACTAATGACCAATTATAGGGAGTCCTACTCAGCCTGTGAAAACAGTTGTATCATGTCTTCTGTGGCTCTGGAGTGGCTTTGTCAAGTCTGAGAAAATAACCCTGAAGTGGAAAGGTTATCTCAAGTTGAATTCGGACACTTTTATAGAATACCTTGTTACAAACTGGTAATAATCTAATAATATATAAGACTCACAGGGTCCATTCTGCTGCCCAATCAGTACTTTTACTTATTATATTTTAAGTACATTTTGGGAAGTGTAAGACTTTTACTTGCAATGGATAGCTTTTATATTGTAGTATTTATACTTTTACAAAAGTAAATCATCTGAATACTTTCTCCACCACTGCTAAAATATCCTCAAAGTATCCTGACTAGAAATCAGAATATCTTTTGTGCTTTTTGATTCACCATGTTTTTTTTTCTTCTCTTGTGAGTTCTCTAACTTTATTAAAGTGCAATACTGAATCACATGTGTACTCTTTTAGGCAATCTGATTGTTTCAGTTGTTTTAGTTAGAATTTGTTTATTCATTGTAAGCAGATTTTCTAAATGTCATGAAAAACAAGAAACCTGAGGCCTGTGACACCAAGCCAGTTCAACTTAGTCTGGCTTTCTTTAAGCTATCAGTAGCAGCCATCTAAAATTGCCAGATCTGTGGATGATCTCCGTTGAGTCCCTGCTCTGCGCTTGGTTGATATGTGATATCAACCATGATGTAATGAATGCTGCCTGTAATGCTCCTAAGCACCATGTGTGGAAACCAGTTCAAAGCTTTACCTATCCACCAAGAGGAGCAGTGATTTTGAAAGATGAATTAGTTTACAGCCATCAGACTGCTGTAGTGTGACCATTTTAAATAATAAGAACGGCTGGACATTTTCACTCAGCCTGAAATCAGCTGTTCTTATCACATCTGATGTGTATGAGGGAGTGTACTTCCCACACAGAGCATATTTTTAGTGAAGCGATTGTTATTATCATATCATAATTTCATGAAAATATTATGCTGAAGCTTTTTGTAAAAAACTGATGCAGATTGTTGTTTTTATGCATTAGCTAGCATAAAATATAGGTTGTTGCTCAAATTTAGAGAGCGAGCAAGCAAGAAGGCTGAAAGAGACACACCTCTAGTTACTGATTATACCTTCGATTCTGTGCCATGAAAGTGACAAGAGATGCATTATTTAACAGAACTGCGTGAAAAATTAAAGCAATATGGGTGGAAAAGCAATGATATACAGTAAGAAATAACTGTGTGCAACAGTGCGATGCACACATCTGTGCAGCTGACTTTATGTGCTGTTAACAAGGCATATAATTTATCTGGACATAGCCTACATGCCGGTGCAGCAACATGTTGGGACAACATGAAACAATGTTTTTTACACAAAGAAAATAACTAATATGTTAGATGTGCCGAATTTTCAAGAAGGCACGAATAGAATTTGTCGTAGACAGCATTTCACAGTTTACAATTTTTCCGCTAAGGAAGTCTGGAACCTTTTCCCCAGGTGACAAAGGAGTATACTGTGGTTACTGTTCAGTGTATTTATAATATTTGACATGTTCACCGTCAATAAAATTTTGTCTTCTGTCATAAATTTAGTGTAAATGGTGAAATCAATTGAAACAAAAACCAACATCTGCTACTTATCTTGTCAGGTAAGACACACTTTAGATTGTGCCTTTGCTTCCTTTTTTGTGTGGTAATTACACACAAAAAAGGAAGCAATGTAAGTGTTTTTTATTTAAATGTAACAAAATTTGTCTAATGTGTGTACAGCATCTTAATTGAAACCGTCCACAATCGAGACGCGACTGGCGATAATAGATGTGATTACAATGCATTTTAGGGGGCCATAGTTTCTGCGGCAGTATCAGGGTTGACATTGATGCTGGATTTGTGCAGTCCTATTGTATAATCACAATAAAGCTGAATCTTGAACCTTGGATGGATGGGCTCTGGGTCCTCTGCTGCACTGCCTTCATCTAGGATGTAGGCCTAAACAGTCGACGTCCACAGAAGGGGCGGGAAGGACTGGCGGTGCTGGTGGTAGATGATCTGAGGTCTAGATGGGCTGGAATCTTATTGGTTAGGCTACCTGTGGCAAGCGTTTGTTGGAACACACCTACTCATGTGCTCTATAAGTGTGCATAAACCTGCCCCTGCAACCACCAAGCCGTGGATCACCACATAAAGCAGAGATGACACACATCAAGAAAGAGAGTTCCCAACAGATTCATCTCATGGAGGCAAGTGGAAGATTAGCACATGAGATCAAGCAACATTTTGCAAGTCTGGGCATTAAAGTTTCACTGGAGCTTTATGACAATCTCTGAAAAACATGGAAAGTTTTCCTTTATGAATCAAATGTTTTCCTGTCCATAAATAAGTTTGTTTTTGTCTGGGGTTTTTTCTGACTCTCACGGTAATATCCTGACTGCCATTGATGAGGTGACAAAGACCTGTGATGAGATGAGCGCCCAAGCTGTACAGCAGAAAACTGAAGCGGATTTTAGTGTTCAACTGAGTCTGACCAGTATACGCCACGCCTGCAGAAACCTTGGGTGGAAATTTGGAAAGACCTGCTTCTGCCCAATGATAACAGAGCACAAAAAAAAAAAAATGCTAGGCTAAGGTAAGCTCTTCAGTGGATCGAGTGTGGGGAGATGTGGCATGATGTGCTGTTTACGGACGAAACAACAGTAGCTCTGGAGCACTATGCCAGTTTCCACAGACTACTTTGTTGCCAAACCACAGCTCAAACATCCCTTAAATCTCCATGTCTGGGGAATCATTTCACGATACGGTGCAGGTCCTATCTTTGAAGGAATCATGGACAGACAATATTTTGAGAACACTCATCAAAGAAGTTACATACATCAGGGAACATTTTGTGTCAGATCATCGCTTCTTCCTGGACAATGATCCAAAGCACACCGTTGCTGCAACTTGTATTGCATCAGATGGAATCAACTGGTTGAGGACTCTGCCAGAGTAACCGGATTTGATCCCTATTAAGTTTGTTTGGCACTCAATGAAAGACTTCATCTGGAAGGAGGCTAAGCCAGGCACAAAACAGGAGCCTGTCTGAGCCATAGAGGTCTTTTGGGAGACGAAACTGACCCAAGATTTCTGTAATAACGTTATTACAAGTTTATCAAAAGGACAGAGACTGGTTGTGCAGAACAAAGGAGAATACCACACACACAAACCCACTGAAGAAAAATTCCACAAGTGTTTTGTGAATGGAGCATGCAAACCTATTTTAATACCTACTATTATAAGACAGTATATACTGGCAGTTGGGAATAATAGAATTTTAAGATGAATGAGAAAGTTTGCATTTCATATAATTCTATTACAGTATGAAACACAATACATATGAGATTCTGTCAGTGTTTTTTTGTCTTGAACTTAAAAGTCAGTAAAGATGGGGCAAGTGATTCTAATCCAATACATGTCTTTTTGTCAAATTCAGCAAATATCTCCTCAAGTTAGCTGTCCATTCTGTGTGTGCGCTTAAAAAAACTACAGTGTTTGTACACAGCCCTGGCTCTGTAAGGACCAAGCCACACAACACTATTCCAGAAATTCCAGCCATGATTTGTGTGTCAGGTAACGTTAAATGACTTGCCCACGGACATTCAGCTTACTTTCTAGTATGCCAAGATATGCTGTTGTTGGGATGTTAGCTATAGTAGCAGGAGAGTTGTGAGTATTGCTGCGTGGAGCTGATTTGCTGGCTCTGGGAAAGTGTCTCGTCCTCACTTTGCAGCAGTAACTGTTGGGACATTTTGTAACCCACAACCTAACGTTAGTTATATTACTTGCTGTGTTGTTGTTTACTCTATATCATGGTATTTTTCATGGATTTTTCCAGAATCGCATACCCCACCTTTACGGTGAAATCTGAGGGTGAAATTAGGGTTTATGCTGTTAAAAATATGTGAATGATAACAACAACTAGACAGGTGGCAGACATTATTGAAATTACAGCAACTACTGTAAGTCTGGGAAATGCCTTTTCCATGTTTTTGTGTTGACATGTTTACCTGGGTTGCTCTGTTTGACCATATTTATCCCTTTATTTTAATGTATTTATTGATGTGTGTTTTAAACATTGGACTCTGCATTGATAGAGCCTTGGAGAGCCACACCTCCAACCACAGCCACTAATCACAGGATGAGCGACAGACGGTTCGAGGAAGCAGTCCAGTGAGAGAGGAAGCAGTTCGAGGAAGCAGTCCAGTGAGAGAGTGGAGCAGTTCTCCTGACAGCCACCTGCCAAGCAACCAAGGAGTTGCCAGTGTCCGCCAACGCAGTTTCAGTCGGGCCTGGGTCGGCAGTTGGTCACCTGCCTCCCAGGAAAACCATCCGACAGGGTTGGAGAGCCCTGGCAACCGGCGTGGGAGAGGTACTGGAGTGGCAAAGGAACATCAGAGAGCAAGGATGTGGACATAGGGGAGGAGTCTCTGGCCTGGATTTTGACTTTTTATTAGGTTTTAACCTTGCTGCTAAGCAGCATTTATATTCTTTTTAGTGTTTTATTAGTAATGTTTATTCAGTTATTTAGAACTGTTTATCTTGGGTGGTACCATCCGTTCTTATTATTTAATTGGTATATATCTTAGACTCCTGTGTGGTTTTTTACTCTGCTCCCCTTATTTTAAATAACCTATGAACCTTTCAGAGTCCTAGGCTCTGAGTTAACCCATAGGTGGCATTGTCAGCTTTTTAGTAGAATATCCCTTTGTATATAAATGTAACTAGTGTTTTAAGGTGCTGCCCTGCTATTGGCTGCTGGGCCCGGTCACATTTCTGGCGTTGTCAGCAGGATCAGGATTTGAAATCCACAGGAATTTTTAAATAAGGAAAAATGATTATGCCTATTTATCCCGGTGCACCATGGATGCCTAAGTTTGTAGGACCAGACTCAGCACTAATTAGGTCACAGGTGCCAACAGAGTCCAGATGAACCTGTGCAGTCATATATTCTCAGGTTGAGGGAGCTCCACAGCAGGCTGCAGCAACACAGACGAGGCCCCTATGGACAACCACCTGAAGGAGTAGTTCTGCTTGGCCTGGAAGAGGGCCCGCTACTAAAAGCACTGAGGAGGCATGCCTGCCAGCATCCAAATGGGACCTTCGATGCCCTAAAACATGAGGCCGGTTGCTGGAGGAAGATCAACAAGGACATAGAAGGACAGAGGTAACCTGCACGGCTGTGGGGGGCACTAATAACTATAGATATATCTAGCTAAAAGACCAGCTAAGACATAGGACTCAGGAACTAATCAGGGAACTGAAGCCCACCCTAATATAGCAGGCTAAAACCTGGTCCTCCTCCAGATCACGGTTAGGCTAAATGGCATGTTTCTCACCTTTGTAAACAGTCAGACTACTGTGTGGATTCACAGACTGTGATTGACAGCCAAAACATACAATGGCCATCGGTCAGCGATGGGTTCGACTGAATCAACTCAAAGGGTGGTCCAAAAATGTGTGATTTTTTTATTACTTGTTTTTGTCAGTTGCTGAAAATAGTAAAATGATCATTGATATGGGCTGCTTCAATATAATCTCCTAATTGTGGGGACTGTATGATGATATGTTTATTTTTGAAAGGATAAAAAGTGATTGAATAATGGGCATGCATTTGCTCCACTTGGTCCATTGCTCAGGTGCCTATGACCAGTGATATTATTGTACTGTAACTAGTTTGCAACTGGCTTCAACATAAAGCCAGGAAATTATTAACAAAATGCTAACATGGCTGTGTAGATTTTTGATGGGCACTACATGGGCAAATTGGGAAACAGTCGCCCTTTGTTCTCTCTTTCAGCCGTTGTCTTTCCATTTCTGGCACCCTGATTTGGGTTTTGAGTTTGACATCTTGTATAGACCGTGATTACACACAGACTGACAGCTAGGTTCCGCCATACCTGACTCATGAGCGCAGCTAGGTAGGACTGAACCAATCAATGTTTGTACTGAGGGGTGTGATATGGCAGGCTACCTGGATGATTTCAGCAAAAAAGGAATGGACAAACACACCATAATTTTATTTCTGAAATTCCAAGAGGCTAAAATATTATGTTAGGGGCCCTAAATAATTTCCTCAGATAATTAATATTCTATGTTCATGTACTATTTTTGAGGGCCCCTGTCAGCCCAGGGCCCTTGGAATCATCCTAGCTTTCCCCTGCTTTACAGCGCCCCTGGGTGGAAGCGACTGATGAAATGGAAAACGACCCAGTGTTAGACATGTTGGGGCTGGCCGACTGATCCGATCTTACCACGGAGGAACAGGGTAAGCTTGCAGTAAGCTCTCCTTCAAAAGTGGGAAAAAGTTGTCTCTACAAATGAGGAAGATTTGGCTAGACTAACATTGTTCAGCATCAGATTCCTACAGGGGATGCTAATCCAATAAGGGAACGATTCCGGCCCTTACACCCAATGCTGTACAAGGAGATGAGAACCATGTTGTCAGGTATGCTACAGGGGAGTATTATAACAGATAGCTCAAGCCCCTGGGCTGGGATTAGGAAGAGACAGCATTCATCCCACTATGGATTGAGTTATAGAAATCTGTCTGTTTATTAGTGGAACAAAACCATGACAACCCAGAGTTGAGACCAGGAGGCAGAGTTGCTAAACTCTTCTCTCTCCAGTAGAGCAGTTACCCACCCAAAACCCCATAGTGACGGTTTCTGCCCCCCAACCACTTAAATTAATTAAATCAAAAGTAAACAGAAGAGGAGTTATACATAAAAACCTAATAAAAATTAACACCACTGCTGCAATAGTATAACAAAATAGGAGAATTAAATGCAGACTCTTCAGATCTCTGTCATCTAAAGCTGTACTAGTACGCTAACGATTTAATATCAGATTATCATATTGATTTATTTTGTCTTACTGAAACCTCGCTGTCATGAAGAGTATGTTAGCCTTAATGAATCCACTCCCCTCAGAAATATTAATACATTTTTCAAGGCACCGGCCAAGGAGGTAGAGTTACAGCCATCTTTGACTCAACCCTAAACCTAAACTAAATTATAATTCATTTGAAAGCCTTGTTCTTAGTCTGTCACACCCAACCTGGAAAACACTACAGCAAATTATATTTGTTAAAGTGTTCCCCACTCCTGGTCCGCATTCTGAATTTTGATCTGAATTCTTTAGTTCTTGAGTTTTTAAAACAGATGAAGTAATTATTGTAGGTGATTTTAACATTCATGTGGATGTCAATAATGATAGCCTTAGTACTACGTTTATCTCATTATTAGATTGGATTGGCTTCTGTCAGAGTGTACATAAACCCACTCACTGTTTTAACCACAGCCTCAACCTTGTTCTGGCATATGGCATTGAAAGTGAACATTTAATAGTCTTTCCACAGAATCCTTCATTATCTGACCATTATTTAATAACTTTGGAATTCCTATTGGACTGGACCACATGCCATTAGGAAAAAATTCCTACACTAGATGTTTATCTGATAGTGATTTCATCTGCATTTAATTCAGTCCCATGTCTCAATATAGCAGAGGACTCCTATGCTAATTTCAGCCATTCCCAAATTGATCTTCTTGTTGATAGTGCTGCAGGCTCACTGTGAATGACACTCTATTGCCCCTTTAAAAAACAAGATAATAAAACAAAGAAGGTTAGCTCCATGGTATAACCCCCAAACCTGCAAATTAAAGCAAACATCTCGAAAACTTGAAAGGAAATGGCATTCCACCAATCTGGAAGAATCTCGTTTACTCTGGCAAGATAGTCTTAAAACATATAGGAAGGCCCTCTGTAATGCCAGAGCAGCCTACTATTCATCATTAATAGAGGAAAATAAGAACAGCACTGTAGCCAGTCTGAGAGTCACAGTTCCATTAAGCTATGTATTCCTATAGCCCACAGTAGTAATGGCTTCATAAGATTCTTTAATGATAAAATTAAAATTATTAGAGACATTAGAAACAGCTTTAAAACCTGATATTTAATTACATTGCTTTTCTCCTATTGACCTTCTTCAACTAACTTCAACAATTTCTTTATCTAAGCCATCAACCTGTCTCTTAAACCCCATGCCAACTAGGCTGCTTGAAGAAGTTTTACCCGTAGTTAACACTTCTTTACTAGATAGGATTAATCTGTCTTTATTAACAGGTTATGTACCACAGTCTTTTACAGTAGCTGTAACTAAACCTCTTCTTAAAAAGTCCACTCTTTATCCAGGGGTTTTAGCCAACTATAGACCTATATCTAACCTTCCCTTTGTCTCTATTATCCTTGAGAAAGCAGTCGCCAATCAGTTGTGTGACTTTCTACATAACAGTAGTCTATATAAGGATTTTCCGCAAGGTTCTGTGCTTGGACCAATTCTATTCACCTTATATATGCTTCCTTTAGGCAATATTATGAGGAAACACTGTATAAACTTTTATTGTTTTGCAGATGATACCCAATTATATCTATTGATCAACCCAGATAAAACAAATCAGTTAGCTAAACTTCAAGCATGCCTTAAGGACATAAAAACCTGCATGACCTGCAATTTTCTGATGTTAAACCCAGACAAAACTGAAGTTACTTGGCCCCAAACACCTCAGAGACACGTTATCTAAAGATACAATTACTCTAGATGGCATCCAGCACCACTGTAAGGAACCTCGGAGTTATCTTTGATCAGGATATGTCCTTTAACTCCCACATAAAACAAATTTCAAGGACTGCCTTTTTCACCTACGTAACACTACAAAAATCAGGCACATCCAGTCTCAAATGATGCAGAAAAACTAGTCCGTGCATTTGTTACTTCTAGGTTGGATTATTGCAATTCCTTATTATCAGGTTGCCAGACTAAGACCTTTAAGACTCTCCAGTTAATCCAGAATGCTGTGGCACATAGTGTGTCTAGGAACTAGGAAAAGAGATCATATTTCTCCCATATTAGCTTCTCTGCACTGGCTCCCTGTGATGAAAGGATGAAAAAATTATGCAATTACTGTTGAACTAATTTGTCATTCATTTGTCCTTTAAGCCCTGTAACACACAGGCTCCTGCTCAGGCAGAACAAGAGGGGGGGGGGGGGACACTTCCTCCCAAGAACAAAGGTGTGAAAAACAAAATGGAGGTGGTGTTGTCATTTTATACAGGCAGAATGACAGCTGTCACAAGATGGCTGTGTGTGTGGAAACCTTATTTCCTCCATTCAATGTGTGTGTGTGTGTGTGTGTATATATGTGTGTGTGTGTGTGTGTGTGTGTGTGTGTGTGTGTGTGTGTTACAGCTGTTAGTAATAACATCTGTCAATGTTGCCAGACTCACTTGCCATGATTATTTTTATTTTTCTTTATTAATTAATTGTGTCTTATTAAGAGATAACATTTAATCGCTTGATCTGTGCATTATTTAGAATTTAAAGGACTTTTCCTTTGATCTGTGATAATACCTTATGAAACAGTTGAAAGATTTATTACGTAATTATTTATCATGTTATTTTGTCTTTTACTTATCACATATATCCACATATATCATTCTGTCTTTTACTAACATGTCTCTTATTATCACATTCACCATCAATACCTTCGAAAACTTTGATAATTGTACTTTGAATTATTCCTGTTTTGCTATTTGACATCATATTTACTTTTACTTATCATTTATCTTTACATTTATCATTTATCTGTTGTATTTGTGTTTCGTGAAATGTGATAAATATATGGTCATTAATGCTTTAGATAATTTTATTTTAACATGTATCAACTCTGAGTTCGAAGGCAGGGGTTTTCCGTAGTTGGAAAGTTCCTTGCTGTACTTTCCCTGATCTGCGCCTGCAAATGCACGTGTGGTTAACATGTGTGAACGGTGGAGGTGCCTATATAAGGTAAAGTTTCCTCTGCTTGAGGCTCTCTCTCCGCTGAGCCCAACCACAGCAGCACTTCCTGTGACTGGAACACACACACACACACACATACACATAGCAGACTTCAAGGCTGTTTAGGAGCAGTGCAAAGCAGAGATTTCGCTAACGCTGTGTCAACCGGATACTGCCTCACCCGCCTTCCGTTATTTCTCTAAATAGGGCTCTGTCAGTTTAGTAGCAGTGCAAAGCCAAAGGATTTGCCAACACACGGTGTCAACCAGTTGCTAAATTTAAAATTCATTGAAACTATATTGAAAATACAATGAGTAATTAAAAAGATAAAAGTCACCTGCAATACATACCCCCTTTAAATAAAGAAGCCTTGAATTAAAGGCAGTTTTCAGTGCATTCCACACTACGGCAACACAACTGATTTGGCACATACACACACCCCATACTCACACCTAAAGGGTAGAGAGCCGAGCGGATCAACCAGGTGTTCAGACAACTTTTAGGATTCAATTGGTTAGGGATGTAAATCCTCGCTCGCCTTTGGGAGTGTTTCCCTGCGCCGACTGCATCAGGCCAGTGGGTAGAATCACATAAGAGGGCCCTCCTCTGCCCCTCTCCCCTTCCTGTGTCCGCATAATCTCAGGGCTCATACGTGGCCTCAAGTCAGGGACAAGGCCAGTGAGCAAGGGTGGCCACGTAGGGGTCCACAGTAGCAACCGGACAACGGACAGAGAAACTAGCCACGTCTTTCCCTGAGGGCTAAGGGCCCGCTAGCATAGTCCATTGATCCGTGAGGGCTACAGGCGGCAGATTAATGAACGTGCTGTCGCCGCAGGGAAAGTCTCAGTTTGACGCTTTGGAGTGCAGCCCGGTTTCAAAAAGGAGGTAAAATTCTGCTTCCTGCCTTGTAACACCAATAAATTAATGCAAAACTTTTCAGGGTTTTGTAACAGCTGAATTTAAAATCCTTCTCCTCAAAGCCCTTAATGGTCAGACACCATCATATCTTAAAGAGCTCATAGTACCTTATTACCCCACTAGAACACTGCACTGCCAGGATGCAGGGTTACTCATTCCTCCCATTCTACTTTCTCCAAAAGTAGAATGGGAGCCAGAGCCTTCACCTATAAAGCTCCTCTCATGTGGAATCAGGTTTCAGTTTGGTTTTGGGAGGCAGACACCATCTCCACATTTACATGCAGGCTTAAGACTTTCCTCTTTGATAAAGCTTAGTTATGCTGCTAATCAGAATCAGAAATACTTTATTGATCCCCAAGGGGATGTCGTATGATGCGGTATCAGGGTGAAGTAGCCAGATGACTACAGTGTTTATTGGGTGGTGGTATTCAGGCAAGTACAGGCAGACCATTAGGCAGACAGGTAATGAAAAGACAAAAGGCAGGTTACTGGCTGGCAGTGGTGGAAGCAGGGAAGTGAGTCCAAGGTGGCAAACACTTCACAAGGGAGCAGGCAAAATACAAAAACTCCAGGATCTAGCCAAGGTCCAATGGAGACAAACAATCCAAAAACAGAACTCACAGTAAAACTGCCAGGGAACTGGGCTCTGGAACCAGGTACAACAAAAAGTGCACCAAATGGCAACACGCGCGCACACACACACACACACAGGTCAGGAACACTCACAAGACTGGCACAAAACTCAAGGCCGGCATAACTCAAGGCAGGTACAACACCATGTGTAACATCAATGATCCAACACTGAACAAAGAAGAGACCCAGACTAAATACCCTAGGGGAGGTGAGACAACGAGACACAGGTGCAAACAATCAAGGAAGGACCAGCAATCAAAACTGGAGGGAAAACAAAGACAGGAAGTAAAAACCACAAGATACACCAGGGAAGGAACACACTACAAAATAAAACAGGAAGTGACAACACCTAAATTACCACAGGGGAAACTCTTTTGTTACAGCAGCTCACTACTGTCACGTCAGTGCACACAGGAATAGAAGTACTTAGCAAAAAATATAATACACTATAATACAGGTCAGAAAATAAATTAAGTACCAAGTGGGTATAAGTACAAAATAAGTGTGAAGTACAAAGTAGGTTTACCGGTTGATGATAATAATAGATAGTAAGTAATAGTGCATGAACTGTCAAGTTAAGTGTAGCTATTAAGATTATAATGAGATGGAGGATATTGCACAGCAGTAATAGAGGTATGAATAAATATCAATATCAATAAATAGGGATTTTTTAATATGAAAAGAGTATATTGCACAGGAGTATTAACACAGAATATTGCACAATTATTATTAAGTAGTGCAGAGATGTAATGATGAATGTCCAGTATAATGACTTAGGGTCATATAGATTTACTTACTAACACTTAGAGGGAGGAGTTAAAGAGTTTGATGGCCACAGGCAGGAATGGCTTCCTGTGGCGCTCTGTGGTGCTTTTTGGGGGATGAGTCTTTCACTGAAGGTACTCCTTTGTTTGACCAGCACGTCATGGAGTAGGTGGGAGACACTGTCCAAGATGGTTTGGTCAGCATCTTCCTCTCTGACACCACCGCCAGAGAGTCCACAATGTCACTGGCCTTACGGAACAGTTTGTTGAGTCTGTTAGCATCCGCTACCCTCAACCTGCTGCCTGCTTGTCCAGGTGGGTGTAGATGCGGGCTGCAGCTGTTCCAGCACCAGTCTCTCCAGGGTCTTCATTATGTGGGAGGTCAGTGCCACTGGTCTGTAGTCCTTGGAGCCACTGGGACGTTTGAGTGGAGTTTCATCAGCTGTCCTCTCACCTGGTCAGTAGTCACGCACACAGCAGAGGTTACAGTCAGGGGAGGAGGGGAGTCATTAGTGTGAAGAGAGCCATTAGCCTGATAGCCAGTTGAGGGGGGAGTAGGACTCTCCCAGGAAGATGGAGGAGGGGGGAGCAGAGGACTCAGAGGAGTCTGAGGGCCGACAGCAGCTGAGTTAGAGGGGGGATGAGCAGGAGCCGGTGTGTCGAATCTGTTAAACAACAGATTCAGTTTGTTGGCCCTGTCCAAGCTGCCTTCAATTCCTCTGCTGCCAGTTGGTCTGAAGCCAGTGATGCCGCTCCAGACCTCTCTAATGTTGTTCTGCTGGAGTTTCCTCTCCAGCTTCCTCCTGTACTTCTCCTTGGCCTCCCTGATCTTCACCTTCAGGTCAGCCTGGATTTCCCTCACCTCCTCCCTATTATCATCAGCCCTCCTCTTGGCATTCAGGATGTCTTTGATGTCCTTTGTTACCCATGGTTTGTTCTTTGGATAACAATGGACCACCTTAGTTGGGACATTGCAGTCCACACAGAAGTTAATGTAGCCAGTGATGCACTCATTGAGCTTAGAGTGCATCCCATTTGTCACCTCAAAACATTCCTGCAGTGTCTCATAGGCGTCCTCTGACCATCTCCTCACTGTCCTTGTGGTCGCAGGCTGCCTTTTAACCAGAGGCACATAGCAGGGTTTGAGGTGAACCAGGTTGTGGTCCAACCCAGCCGGGGGTGGGGAGGGGGAAGAGCTGTATGCGTTAGCATACAGCAGGTCCAGTGTCCTCTCCTCTCAAGTAGGACAGCTCACATACTGGGTGAAATTAGTCAGTGTTGTTGAAACACTGACATGGTTGAAGTCACCCGAGATTAATATGAGTGCACTCGGGTGTTGAGTCTGGAGTTGTGCTATGGCGGTGTGAATGGCGTTGCACGCCGATGCCGGGTTAGCAGAGGTGGGGATGTAAACAGCCACAACAATGACGTGAGAATTCACATGGCAAATAATATGGCCGGAATCCCACAGCTAACAGTTCAATGACCGGGCTACATATACTCTGCTTGATAGTAACGTGACCAGGGTTACACCATCTGTTGTTGACCAGAATAGTAAGCCCGCCGCCTTTCCGCTTACCGCTTCCGGTGAGATCCCTGTCGGCCCGAACAGTCTGAAAGCCATCGATGGAAACGTTATGATCTGGGATATCCTGGTGTACCTCATATCTCTGAGAAGCACATCAAACTACACTCACCGAACTCCGTCTGACTCCGGGCTAATGCCATTAGCTCATCCATTTTATTCGCCAGCGATCTCACGTTGCCCATCACGAGAGAAGGCAGACATGGCTTAAATCTCTTGTTCTTAAATCTCTTTTGTCTGCACCCCTTTCCCTTCCCTCGTCGCCTCGTTCCACCTCTGCATCCTTGGTGTGTCCTCCTCCAGATCTCAGTGGGGACATCGGTTGTCCTGGGCACCATGCCGCTCGGCTTCAGCGCGATCAGCTGTTCCCTGGTGTAAACAATGCGGCCAAACAGCTGATCTGCAGCGGTGCCCTGACCGAGTAGCAGGAGAAGAAGTTCCACGGCGAAAAAAAGTACTAAAACACTTTCTACTCTCATTTTCGTAAAGAGCGTAGTTTAAATTATACTTACACCCAAGTTACTCAAGTTTGGAAGAAAAAGGAAATCTAAAAGTTGGAAAAAGTAAGACGATGAGACGGCAACAGGCAGCATGCACGTTGCTATAGGCCTAGACTACTGGGAGACTTCCCATGATGCACCTCTCTCCTCCTCTCCCTCTCCATCTGTATGCATTCTTATCCCATTAATGCATGTTACTAACTTGACATCTTCTCTCTCCCTTAGTTTTGTGCTTTCTCGTCTTTCTCCTCTCTCCTTCTGTCGCTTTCAGCCAGTATTTCTGCCTCCGGAGCTACAGAGTCTGGATCTATGATTGTGGGCCTCCTACTGCCCCCCATGGTCCTGCTCAACACCTGCTACTGCATTATTATTATTAGTCTTACTATTATTATCATTATTATTCCTATCATTATTATTACTATTATTATTTTATAAATACTAATATTATCATTACCATTACATTATTATTATTTTACAATTCCATGTGGAATTTACATTGTGCTACTTTGTGCTCTCCTTCCTCCTGCTCTCTCTCTTTCTCTCACTCTCTCTCTCAACCCAGCCGGCAGCGGCAGATGGCCGCCCAACCCTGAGTATGGTTCTGCTCGAGGTTTCTGTTTCTTAAAAGGAATTGTTTCCTTGCCATTGAATTGTTTAGTTGGGTTTCTGTAAATAATATTATAAAGAGTACAGTCTAGACCTTTTCTATAGGACAAGTGCAATGAGATATCTTCTGTTGTGAATTGGCACTACATAAATAAAACTGAATTGAATTGAATAGGGATGGGCAATAATATTGTATTGGATATTGCTTTATCGTTTTACAAATTTATGTTGTTCTAATAAAGGAGTTCCAGCAAATTGTAAATAAATGGTTTTGTTTTAGACATGTGAAGGGTTCTTGTTTCATGTAATGCCTAACACTGGAACACATGATGCATTAAACATTTAGATTATTATATTTTGACAATTTTGAATGGGATTTTGCATGTTTGTTATATGGAGATACATATCAATATTGGAAAAATATATTAAATGAATGGTCTGAAATTAAATTTAAAAAAAGAGTAATATATTAAAGCAACTACAAGGAAACTTTATTTTGTGTTGATTTTCGCAGCCCCTGTGGACAAAAGCGGTAGTGTTTCCACCAGCGTATGTCGTAAAGATCTGGATCTGGCCAGCACGTGCATTTTTTTTGGAAGCGAGTGAAAGAAAGACACAACTTTTTTATTTATTTTTGCATTTTTTATTTGATAGGAAAAGCTGAAGAGAGACAGGAAATGTGGGTGAGAGAGGAGATAACATGCAGCAAAAGGCAGTGGGCTGACTTTGAACCCAGGCCGCTGCGGTAGGGAAGCAGCCTTGATTAACTGTATTGGTTAACTGCAATTAACTGTTTCTTAATTTGGTTATTTATTTCCACTGAGGAGGTGGTGCCCTAAAACAAGGGCAAGAGCATTTAAATAAAAGTAGTAATATCTGCTCTCTGCAAAGCCAACAACTAACAGATTTGGTTGCTCGGTAATAGTAATTTTGTTGAGAAAGCTAAAGTTATCAACATTTCCTAGTTATGTTATGTCTTCATAATAATAATCCAAAAACAAGATATAGCTTGGTAGCAAGACCAACATAAAATGTTACGTCATAAGCCAGTTGTATTACAGTAATTTCCACCGTGACCTATACCTCCATGGACTGAACACAGCCAAATAAAATAAACATATCACATACCTTTCTAGGAGGAAGAGGGCCAATTCAGGATCGGTTTTGAAACCTTTCAAATCTCGCAATCTGTTGAATAACAAACCAAGCTTGACTCATGTTTTCGCCCATGCTCTATCACTGTCCCTTTTAGCATTTTTTTTTTGTTCTTCGGTCAATTCTTTTCTTTTTCTCTTTGAAAACCACATAACGACAAAATATAACGTCAAAAATAAAATTCTCCCCATTGAAATCAATGAACATTTCTGAAAAAGCTAATGAGAAGATTTTAACATTTAACATTTTTCTCTGTAAAAGGTATAATTCAGTAAGCTAAGGTTGTCTTCCCTGTTTGTGTGTGTGTTTGTGTGGGCCAGAAGGTTTTATTTAAAGATATAAAAGTAGTTGTTCCACTTTGTCTTCTAATATTGCTAATATTGCCTGGAGACACTGAGCATCACAGATCTGATCTTGTTTGATTTGACACTGTCTGATATTAATTTTCTCACTACCCTGTGTGTGTGTGTGTGTGTGTGTGTGTGTGTGTGTGTGTGTGTGTGTGTGTGTGTGTGTGTCTGAATGCATCAGTAAGTGTGTGAGATATGTACTTGGATGAGATTTGTAGACAGGTGTGTGATCGAATAAGACCCTGCAAAATGTCTGGTTTGACACACATCAGCACTGACTAGGGTGTTTAGCAAACACATTCATTCAGTCTCATCATTAGGTCTTGTAAGGGAAATTACACACACTACACATATAATCATGGCTGAATATTTTGAATACTTCACTGCACATGTAATCATGTTACTTTCCATTATGTTTGATCATGCTGAATCTTGTACAATGTAACCTTAACAACTGGTCAGGTTTTAAGACTTGAAGTAAGACCACATACAGGCCCTCGTGAGAGACTTCTCAGAGGGATGTTACCGGAAGGTGTTGATCATGACGACCGAACCAGGGTATAAAGGGGTGAACAGCTTCTCATCTGTGTGAATATTACAAACTAACCTTTGTCTTGTGTATGGTACACGCTCTGAGCATTAAAAGTGTGCCAATACTGTAAGAGATTTTTGTCTTATTCTTAGTCTTTTTCACAGCAAACATTTTGACATGTCACAGTAGGAAAAGCACAGGTGTAAATAATACAATTACTGATGGCTGAATTCCATTTAGCTGCTTCAGTTTCAAGGTCCTGATTTTGTGCATGCTGACTCACTGTCACACTGTCATGGCTTGAATGTTATTAGTAACACCTGTGCTTTTCCTACTATGACAAGTCAGAATGTCTGCTGTGGAAAAGGCTCATAACACACCTCAGAAATATCATCAGCATACATCAAACAAGGTCTGTTCATTTAATGACAAACAGTCCAGATTGAGGAGAGTCTCACCTGCAGTGAGTGTAGGCTGTGGTGGGACAAGATGCATTTTTAAAAAGCACAGTTACTTGTGTTAGTTAATTGTTGACCATCCCAGGTGACAGTGATTAGGTTAGTGACGTTGAACAAGCTTGTGTGAAAGTGTGCTGCTCAAACTCCAGCGATCGAAGCCAACCACAATGTCACATTGTGATCACACAAGTGTACTGCCAGCCTGAGGGGGACTATTGATTGACACAATAGAACAGTTTCTTTTAGCTCCCATTCAATAAGAAATGACATTGTTATCTTCGGTGTCAGCATTGCTTTCTTTCATTGACCAAGTTGATAAGGAACTTACTTTTCCCTCTACATTTTTTTTTAACTTTCTGACATGGTAGGTGAATTACCCAGCAGTTTCACTTGGTTTCCTAATTGGCTTCCATTAATCAGTTAATTCAAGCCTGGTTGGTTATGTTGTTTGTGCTGTAACTTGACTCCTTATATAAATTAGGCTAGGTGAAATTTTCATTGCTTCACATCCTATTAGATATCTGAGATAAAATCTCCAAATTCAAGCCAACAGGACTACCAATGGGGCTGGCAAGGGTCGAAAACCGGTTTGCAGTCAGGAGTGGTGACTGGAGACCAATCTCAATTACAATTTTATTTATATAGCACTAATTCATAACAGAAGTTATCTCATTGCACTTTTCATATAGAGCAGGTCTACACCATACTCTTTATAATATTATTTACAGAGACCCAACAATTCCCACAATGAGCAAGCCCTTGGCGACAAGGGCAAGTAAAAGCTCCCTTTTAACAGGCAGAAACCTCGAGCAGAACCAAGGCTCTTGGGTTGGTGACCATCTGCCTCGAGAGAGAGTGGGAGAGGGAGAGAGGGGAGAGAGAGAGAGAGCAGGAGGAAAGAGAACATACAGTAGCTCAGTGCAAGTTCCACAAAGAGATTTAAAGTAATGGCAGTGGTAATAATAATAATATAAATAATAGCAAAAAGACTAATGATAATAATTGTAGCAGCGGGTGTCGAGCCGGAACATGGGGGCAATAGGTGGCCTGCAATCATAGATTCCGACTCTACTACATTAGAGAGAAGCTGTCGAGTTTGTAAGATGCATTAATGGGATTAGAATGCGTACAAATGGAGAGAGAGAGGAGGCGAGAAGAGCACAGTGCATCATGGGAAGTCTCCTGGCAGTCTAGGCCTGTAGCAGCATAACTAAGGGATGGTTCTGGGCTTACCTGAGCCAGCCCTAATTATAAGCTTTATCAAAGAGGAAAGTCTTGAGCCTACTCTGAAATGTAGAGATGGTGTCTGCCTCCCGAACCCAAAAAGTTAACAGCATCCAAGCTACTACGCATATAGCACACATATGTCTAACAGATGTAGCCCCGATGTATAAAGTTTCATCGGCACTGAAATTAAGATGTATAAACATCAAATTGATGGAAATATAGGGAGACAATGAAAAACAATATGCTTTACCACCAAAAATAGCTACCTGATTTTGTGTGTAATGATGAAGAGAAATGATTCAAGTTAATGACAAGAGATTTTATTTAATTTACAGATATTTATGACACTCACCTGTTCAAACTGGACAAATGGCCAGACGACTGTGAAATTGATGTCTGATATCACACGTTAACGTGTTGTCAACGTGTTGCTAATGTGTGAAAAATCAATACGTTGACAACATGTTAACAATGCGCAAACAACATGTTGTTGTTGTCTTAAAAATCCTGTTCTTTTTAACTGCTTGGCTTTCCACACATTCGGAGCGGGCCGATTGCTTGGCCTCCGGTATTGCTGCTTCAACACATAGAAAAATGAATACTGTTGATTTGAGGTGTAAATGAGCATATACACCAATAACATAAGAAACTAACATTCTATTATACACAGATGTTATGAACTGTAATAGTGAATCTTTCCTCATTTCAAGTTTAATGATGGCTGCATTTAAAAATATAATACATAACAGAGCTTTTGAACAAATGTGCATCCAAAAATAAAGTGGATTGATAATATTGACAATATTGGGCAGTCAGATTGTTCATTTTCTGTGCGTTCAGTTCGGATAATTTGAGTGGGTATATTTTCTCAAAAAATTTGTGCTTATATGAGACACTGGTTTTTAACTGCCCATGGGAAAAAGCCTAAAAGCTGTGTTTCACTGTTTACTTTTCTCTTCTCTCTTCTCGCACACGCCAGAAAAACTTTCCTCTGATCCCCATACAGCTCATAAGCTGTGCTCATGCTTATGGTTTATTATTATGGAGTACAAAAAAAATCTGAAACTATTTTTTTGGTGAAAACAACTCATACAGGGGACTTGAGGGTTTAATGAACACTTCCACTCAATATTTTCAGTAGTTTTTTCATTATTTGATTATTACGCACATCATTTAGCCATTTCCAATTAGGCTCATTTGCAATTTCCAAGTCGTCACCTTTTATCCCGAGTATAAGAATATCCACTCACACTAATCCAAATTCATTTGCAGATTCTGAGAAATGCTCATACAGCTTGAAATGCTCCACTCCAGCAGTGCAGGATGGTCACCGTTTCAGCACAGGTGTGTGGGAGTGTGGGTAAGTTTATTTGTGCTATATTATCATGTTAGTAAATTACAACATAATTTGGTTATTAGTTGAAATAGTTGAAATCAATCAATGCCAGTATTTAGGGAGGAATGATAGCAAAGTTAGTTGCAAGTGGTATATGTAAACTATAGGATTTGCCACAAAAATAAAGCAGGATACCGCAGGGAGTTGAACCCCATCTCAGTAAACTGCGAGTCCATCACCAGTGTCTATTGCTTTTTGTTTCTAAAAAGTAAAACCTGCATTACATGTGGTTTGTGGTCAGTGTCACGCTATTTTCAGAGACTGAGCTGTAGCCATAAAATGTGATATCATTTCAGTTTTGTCAAAAATCTGTAGCTTTGAAACTATTTTTTTAATTTACTATGAATTTCTGATATTTATGGTATTGTAATGCAGGACAATCTAATAATGTTGTGTTAGTTATTTACAATAATAATAATAATTACACACCGTGTGTTTGTCAGATGAACAGTTTAATATGTTATATTATCATGTTAGTAAATTACAAGTCACACAATTTGTTTGTCAGTTGAAATTGTTGAAATCAATGAATGCCTTACATTTCTCCATACTATTGGTAGGCAGGAATGATAACAAAGTTAATTGCAAGGGCACACAAGTTGGTAGTTTGTTTGTTCATATATTCATTATTGAAACATGCAGTTTTAGTTGATTAGAATTTTAGGGGGATGAAAGCGCCATACAACATGTTGCTTCTCCTCGTCTACTACATGAACATGTAATTACTGAACATGAGGCTAGTGCTACTATACACTGTTGATTAGAAAACCATACAACTGCATCAACACAACAGGGATCAAGGCATCATGCAACATGTTGCCTCTCCCTGTCACCTTTGTCGATACATAAACATGTAACTGCTGAACATTAGGCTATTACTACTATAAGTTGTTGATTAGAAAACCAGACAGAGGTATATTGGAATTTTAACTACACCTGTGATGTCATGGCCTTATGATGGTTCCTATAACAGGTTATTGCAAAGTAGATGGGGTCGTTGCTCAAGAGGAAGTAAAGGTGTATCTCTGCACCAATTTGGTGTATTGACATTATCTGGTCAGCACCTCTTCATGAACAACATTGCTGAGAATGCTGCACTTTTTCTTTGTCTCTTCATCTTGAGCAAGAATGCAAAGCCTTCTTGATCTGCCAACCGTCCTGGCCGCCACGTAGAACTGCCCATGGCTGAAGAAGTCTCGTGCAGAAGACCCCAAAAATGGTGTCGCAACTGCCCCTGAGACTTGTTCACAGTCATGGCAAAGCAGGGTCTTACCGGAAACTGCTGACAACACAGAGTGAATGGGAAGATGTAGTCAGATGGGCACAGGATAATGCGTGGAATAAGGAGTATTGTTTTTGGCACATCCAACCTGCCCAGCGTTTCAGCTTCTGGTCATGTTGCGTTGACCCCCCATTTTAACCATGTTGTGAAAGATTTGGGGGTGAAATTAGACAGCAGTCTAAAATTTGATAAGCAAATTGATTCTGTGGTCAGGGCAAGCTTCTTTCAGCTCCGCCTCCTAGCAAAG
The DNA here is from genome assembly GCF_020085105.1 of Siniperca chuatsi. NCBI lineage: Eukaryota > Metazoa > Chordata > Actinopteri > Centrarchiformes > Sinipercidae > Siniperca > Siniperca chuatsi. The sequence goes on from NC_058053.1 coordinate 1,199,902, forward strand.
GTAAAACCCTTCTTGAGCCATTGTGACCTGGAGAAAGCTATCCATGCTTTTGTTAGTTCTGTACTACTGTAATGCGCTCTATGTGGGAGTTAACCAAGCTGGTCTTCAACGTTTGCAGCTTGTGCAAAATGCTGCGGCCCGCCTGCTCACTAACAGTCGGAAAGGCGAACACATCACACCTGTCCTATACTCCGTGCACTGGCTTTGTTTTTAATGCAGTCAATGGCCTTGCACCTTCCTATTTGTGTGAGATTTTGAGCCCTCACCAACCCGGCAGAGCTCTACGATCTGCTGGGCAACATCTGCTGGAGGTCTCCCGGTCCCGGTGCAAACAGTGGGGTGACCGTTCTTTTGCACTGGCTGGTCCAAAACTCTGGAACTCTCTGCCCATTGACTTACGTTCCATCACTGACCTGCCTTTGTTCAAAGCCAAACTTAAAACCCACTTATTTAGAATAGCTTTTAACACTTAGTGGCCCTGTGACACTTCTCTTTAACTTAATGTTGTAATGTGTAATTTGTTATTATCATTATTATTTTTTTATCTTGTTTTTAATGTTGTACAGCACTTTGGTTCAGTTTCGGTTGTTGGAAGGTGCTATAGAAATAAAGTTTGATTGATTGATTGAGTGTGCGTCCAGTGTTGACTCCAACCACAGATTTTGCAACCAAGAGATGGGGCAGGATGTGATGAATGAGATACCTTGACCCATTGCAGTGTCCGCTGTGCTGGTCCAAGTTTCGATGTAGCATGATTACCATTCGCACCTTTAGAGTGATGCGATGGGGAGGCATACCAGTCGGGCAGAGGGTATGTAGAATCAGTCACAAACTGATTTTCTGCATTTTTACTTTAGTACTTTAAGTTAAATTAGCTACTTAAGTAGGATTTAAATGCAGGATTTTTACTTGTAATGATGTTTTTTACATCATGGTATTGATACTTTTGAAGGATCTGAGTACTTCTTCCAGCACCGCAGGTCACAGAATCTGGGTCACCGGGAACAACAGCGTTCATTCCGAAAGTCTAGCCTTCTTTAGCTGTTTTTTTACATGTCTTATATTCCAAGATTCAGCAAAGTCAGGGCTATTGAATGGTGATGCCCAGGACACAATTAGGGATGTGCATTTCAAGCAAAAATAGCGTTCAACTTAATAGTGAATGTGAGATAATCAGCTGGTTGCTGTGTTTGCTGATTGACCCTGAGTGTCAGGCCAGTGTTAAAAATGCCAAATGAAATGGATAAATCAGCGAAACACAACACTGGACAGCTACAGTCACTCACAACTGTAGACTCTCAGCTCCCCTGTCTGCTTTTAACCTGATGGTTTGATCTCTGCCTGTCACAACACGATTGGCCGCATGTACGTACACATGCATCAACATGCAAAGTGGAGGCGCTGAGAGGGAGGCATTATTTATATAGCACATTTCAAACACAGAGGCAATTCAAAGTGCCTTACATAGGTTAAAAAAAAACAACCCAAACAATAAGCAATAAAAACCAAAATATAATAACTATCTATATAACACCTTTCAAAAGTTACAAAGTGCTTCACAATAAAAACAAATAATAAAAGTAAATAAAATCCAAAACAGATTTAAAACAAGATAAAATAAATTAAATAATTACAACAAATACCATCATTTTAAAAAAGCCATAAGAAAAAAGTGAGTTTTACGATGAGTTTAAAAGAGACACTGAGTTTGCCTGCCTAAGATCCCCAGGCAGGGAGATCCACAGCTGAGGGGCCCAGACAGCAAAGGCCCAGTCACCTTTAGTGACAAGTCGAGATTTTGGAACCATTAGTAGGCCCTACCTAAGGATCTCAAGCAGTGATAAGGCTCATAGGGACCTAGTACAGACCTCTCCCTCCCTCTTCCCAGCAAATTTTTCCAGCTCCACCTGGGAGATCCCAAGGCGTTCCGAAGCCAGATGACATACTGTATATAGTCTCTCCAGCATGTTCTGGATCTATGCCCGGGATCTCCTACCAGTTGGACATCCCCAGAAAACCTCCAAAGGAAGGCACCCAGGAGGCATCCTAAACAGATGTCTGAACCACCTCAACCGGCTCCTTTCGACACGAAGGAGCAGTGGCTCTACTCCAAGCTCCCTCTGGATGTCTGAGCTCCTTACCCTATCTCTAAGCCACCCTATAGAGGAAACTAATTTCGGCTGCTTAAATTTGTGATCTCATTCTTTCGGTCGCTACCCAAAGCTCATGACCATAGGTGAGGGATGGAACGTAGACCAACTGGTAAATCAAAAGTTTTGGCTTCCAGCTCAGCTCCCTCTTCATCACAGTGGTCCAGTACAGTGCCTGCATTACTGCTAATGCCACACTAATCCGCCTGTCAAGCTCATGCTCCATTTTACCCTCACTCGTGAATAAGAACGCGAGACACTTGAACTCCTTCACTTGGGGCAGCAACTCACTCCCAACCCATAGGGAGCAATCCATCATTTTTTGGCAGAGAACCATGGCCTCCGACTTGGCAATGCTGAGTGTCATCCCAACTGCTCCACACCTGACTGCAAACCGTTGCAGTGCAAGGTCACAGTTGGATGAAGCCAACAGAACTACATCATCTGCAAAGAGCAGAGAAGCAACGACCAGGACTGAAGACTGAATCTGCATTGCTCCTCCTGGATCTGAGGTTTGAAAATTGGTTGGAGCCTCCTTTCCAGCACCCTGGAATAAGCTTTCCCAGGGAGGCTGGGCAGTGTGATACCTCCATAATTGGAGTACACCCTTTTTTTAAAAATGGGAACCACCACCCAGGTCTGCCTCCTCTACAGAGGAAATGTTGGTCAGGTTCAGGAGTTCCTCAAAGTGCTCTTTCCACTACTCGACAATATCCCCATTCTGCATCAGCAGTTCTCCTCCCCTGCTGAACACAGCCTGAGCCAAGCCCTGCTTTCTCTTACTGACTTGTCTAACATTTTGCCAGAACTTCCTTGAGGTCAACCGAAAGTCCTTCTCCATAACCTTCCCGAACTCCTCCCACAACCCGGTTTTTGCTTCTGTGACCACCAAAGCTGCAGCCCTTCTGGCCTCCCAGTACCTGTCTGCTGCTTCACGAGATCCCTGGGCCAACTTAGCCTGGCCTACTTTTTCAACTTGACAGCTCTTCTGGAGGTTGGACCTCACGTACAGGGCCCTCAGCCACATGTTTCCAGTTCACCTTCACTACATGTTTGGGTTTACCAGGACTGTCCGGCAGTCTTGACTCTCAGGGGGAGGCTGTACCACAGCCTGGGACCCAGTCCCCTTGTGTTTTCAGATGTGGTAGCAAAGGACATTGATGGACCACTAGAGAAGTACATCGGGCAATTGTTTCATCCTTGTAGTAGTGGACTATGCAACAAAATACCCAGAAGCTGTCCCTCTAAAAAGTGTCAAGGCCAGGCACGTAGAAAATGCCTCAACTTGACTTGACTCATTTGTCACATGCCCAGAAACAGGACCTGTATGATAGACCCCAGAGTTGTTCCTGGAAATAACTGGCTACACAAACCTGATCCAGCACAAAATCTACCTGAGGACAACCCAGCTTGCTAAAAGACCTACAGTATCCCAGAGAGGCTGCTGTCACCACTAAAACAGGAACTGGAGGTAATGTTGGCCCTGGGAAAATTGAACATTCATACAGTGAGTGGTGCAGCCCTATAGTGTTAGTGCTAAAAAAGATGGTACTCTTAGGTTCTGCATTGATCTACACCATCCAGGAGTTCCCACAACCCACACAACCAAGAAGAAGGTAAAATCTGTCTTGGGGTTGGTAGGGTTGTACAGACAATTAATTCCAAGGTTTGCTGAGATTGCTGCAGTGCTAAACCGATCTGGAGTAAGGGAGGCTCCAAACAGAGTGAGATGGACTGATGACAGTGACAAAGCCCTCAGTCTGCTAAAGGGAGCCGTCTGTGGGTCTGCAGTCCTACATAGCCCTGACTTCTCAAAGCTCTTTACCCTGCAAATGGATGCATCAGGAGAAGGTCTTGGAGCCGTGCTGCTGCAGGAAGTTGGTGGGGAGCAGAGGCCAGTGGTTTTCTTGAGTCGCAAGCTGCAACCCAGAGAAACCAGGTACTCAACCATTGAGAAAGAATGAAATGGGCTGTGGAATCACTGAAATACTACTTGTTTGCAAGAGACTTTGTTTTGGAAACTAATCACAGGGCACTGCAGTTGCTGCTGAAGATGAGGGATGCCAACATGAGGATTGCTGGGTGGTACCTGTCATTGCAGCTGTACAACTTTACTGTAAAGTATCGAGCAGGAAAGAGCAACCAGGTGGCAGACTGTCTTTCCCTCATCCCAGAGGATGGTAATTGAAATGTTACTGTACCTTATGCACTCTGGGGAGAGGGGGGAGGAAATGTGATGGAGATAATCCTCCAGCAGGCATGCCGGCTGTCTATTGTTTGATGGTAATCTAAGCACTGGTCTGAGTCAGTGTCAGTCTCTTCTCAAAATGCATTTTCATTGGAAAGCATATCCTGATCTTACCTGAGCTATCTGTTTATTTTATTGTTTTTATGTATTTTCTCATTCACTGTGGTATTTTACTTCTCTCTCTGTGAAGCACTTTGTACTGTGTTTTTATAAATGCTCTATAAATAAAGTTTGATTATTTTATAATTATTATTATCTTACCTGTGTTACTCACCTGTGTCCTCTTCCTCAAGCAAAAGAGTCTGCTATGGAACCAAAAGCTATTTATACTTTCTGACTGTTGCATGTTTGAGAAGCAGAGGAGGTGGGCTTATGTGCCTTTTCTGTAACATGTTAGCATATTTTACAGATATTGGATATTGTTACTGTTTATTAATTTATGAAGTGGATTGTATATACAGTATGTGTACATATTAATTTTGACAAATAGAGTGTGTATATGTGTATGTGGGTAGTGACCTCCCCCACTGATGGTTTAGTCCATCCTAATTAGTAGTGGGAGGGTATTTAAGGGGGGGTTGGGCTAAGTGTTGGTAAGCTGTTGTGCTTTAGTCACTCTGTTGCACATGGTGCTTCAATAAATGCCCACACCAGGGCCGAACTGATCTCTGAGCCTCACGCATCTACATTTAAAGGCCAAGCTTCACAACCCAAATATCCACTTCAGATGCATGTCATTTATACATTGGAAAGTGGTTAGCAGCTAAATCTGGTAAATATATATGTATATACTTTTATAAAACCCTTAATAGAAAACATTGTAGAGCCAGGAAGAGATTAATCTCAACAGCCACAGAGCACAAACAGAAAAACTGGGACACAGGGACTCACACAGAGAACACAAGATATATGCTATTTTTTAAGTACAGGTCTATGAATACATGAATATATGACTTGCTGCAGCTTCGTCAGCAGAGTCTCAATATTTATCCAGACTGATCAGTTCCTATGATGGGGAATTGGTGATCAAGCTTTCATTCTCTCTGCCAACTCGGACTGCTCTCTCCACTGGATGAAGGATGAGCAGGAAAGAAAACCAAGAGCTGGAAGCAGGTGGGAGTTCAATCCAATTCAGAGTTTATTTGTCTGGGTTTTTATGAATGTTTGTGTCTGTGTTTGTTTGTGTCAGGTTGAGACTGTGGAGGGAACACAGACAGACAAATTTGCCTGTCAGTGCAAAGATGATATTTGAAAAACAAATCAAAAAACAAATCTGCAACACGGAATTGCTGATTTTTACATTACATTTGAAAAGAACCATATACAGTCAGCTCACCAACATTATGTGATATTAATTTTAATGTGGGAATATCATTAAAACCTGGTGTGTCCGATACTACCTTCCAAGCCAGATTTTTAGTTTGAAAAGATCATGAAGCCTCACAGCTCACCAAGTCTGTTGTTTTATAAAAGTGGCAAGTTGAAGAAGAGCATCAACCAGGAAGTGTTTGTTTCTCTGTGTGTGTGTGTGTGTGTGTGTGTGTGTTTCATGTGTTTGACTTCTCATTATGGACCTTCCACTCTACCCTCCAGCTCTCAGTTTACTTTCAGGATCCACACTCTTCCTTCCGCAGCACATCGACCATCTCTGTTGGTTGGGGAATCAAGGTTGACTCATCAGCGTTGAGGCTGCCATCCCTTTCTGCTGCAGAGAGACAGAGTCAGAGGAACAAACAGTGATTGGATGCAGAGACAAATAATTAGGTTTAATTTGATTTGATTTCACATCCTGCAGTTTTCCCCCCCTTAAATTCACTTACAAAATAAACAGAAAGATGTCCAATCCCCAAAATGTTCTTTCAAACGTTAAAGGGATACGGAATTAGGTAGTTTCATCTCAGGCTATTGACTTTGTGAAATAACAGGGGTTTGAAGACTTAAAACAACTTTGAATGACTTTGAACAACGAATTGAGAGTTCACTAAGTCCTGCGCTGCAGCAATCCCCTGAACTGCAGCACACTCCTGCACTGCAGCACACTCCTGCCGCTGCTGGATTGCAGCCGTCATGTCCTGTTGCTGCTGGATTGCAGCAGCACTCTCCTGATCCACCTGAGCGGCAGGCTCCTGGTCCCCTGGCATCACTGGTTCCGCCAGCTCCTCTGCCAGTCTCTCCGTCGCTGGCCTCCTGTCCAGCTGCCCTGTCGGCAGACCCCGATCGTCTTCTACAGCCACACCGCCGGCCTCCACAAGGGTCCTGCCTTCCTTCGCCGCCGGCCTCCAGTGACCTTCCACCTTCACCGCAGGCCTCCAGTGACCTTCCGCCTGCATCGCCGGCATTCCACCAGACCTCCAGATGGTTTCCGTCTTCGTTGCCGGTCTTTAGTCCGAAGTCTCATTATCATCCGCAAACTTCAGAACAGAGTTCTCTCCATGTTGGGGATTGCAGTTGTGGGTGTACAGCATGAACAAGAGGGGGCTGACCACACAGCCCTGGGGGGCTCCGGTGTTCAACACTAGAGTGGAGGAGGTGTGACCACCAATCTGAATTGTCTGTGGTCTGTTTGTGAGGAAGTCCAATATCCAGTTGCAGAGTGTGGTACTCAAGCCCAAGTTTGTCAATGAATTTAATGGAGGTGATTGTGTTGAATGCTGAGTAGAGGGCAATGGATCTGTTGGCTCTGAAAGCAAACTGATGAGTGTCCAGGCTGGCTGAGATGTTGACCCCCTTTACACCTGGCATTAAAATGTGTTTTGGGTGATCAGATTACAATAGGACAAGTACTAGCTTGACCACATGAAAGTACAGGTGCAAATGCAACCAAGACGCACTGAGGACTAATTGTGATCCGATCAGCCAGACCACCTCAGGAGGTGGTCAGAGATGCATTGTGACCACATTGAACACAAGTGTAATTGCAAACGCATTGTCAATCCACATCCAACAACTACATGGGCGGAAATACGTACCAGTCGCAGTCTTACGCAAATAACATCAAAGGTTTGATGGCGCATACAGGAAGTGTTGTGCATGGACACGCGTCATTGAACGTGCTCATGTTTTTGGTGAATGTTGAACTGAACGTATCCGTTTGTGAACGTGAACTCATGCACTGTTGAGTTAAACTCAATATAAACTACTAAAATAACAGAAAGGAATAGGCTACACATTATGAAGACAGGTAGTGCAAAGAAATGATGCGAAGCGGAACTTCAGTTTCCGGCAGAGCTATTACTTTGCCGTATTGCTGAGAGAAAGGAAAAGAAATCATGGTGGAAAGTCGGCTCAGATACGGTTCAGAAAGTTATTAAAGTCATAGTTATATGACTGCATGGACACTTGGCATCTCAGCAGAGAAAAATAAAGAGAAGAAAGGAGTGTTCAGCTCGCGGTTTGACCATAAGACCATGAGCCAACAGCTGCAAAGTTCCTCCACCCAAATCAAACTCACAGCATTTTGTTGTTGTTTTTGTGGACCCACGCAAACGAGAGGAGGATGTAACGTTTGGTTGTTTTAGTTGGACAGAGCAATCAGATTTTGATCGGATTTCATGTGGACACTTGTTCAAAGCTTTATGTAGCAGATTAAAGGTTTAAATGCATTAAACTGATCACATCGAATGACCTTAATTTTGGTAAGTGGAAGGAGCAGGTTTACACTAACGGCTATCAGAATAAAAGCAGCGTTCATATTAAATAACAGGATCTATCCATCCATCCATCCATCCATCCATTTTCTACCGCTTGGTCCCGTTAGGGGTCGCGGGTGACTGGAGCCTATCCCAGTGACTTTGGGCCTTAGGCAGGGTACACCCTGGACAGTGGCCAACTCGTCGCAGGGCTAACACAGACACAGACAAGGACAGACAACCATTCACTCTCACATTCATTCAATACGGGCAATTTTAGAGTTATCAATTAACCTACACATGCATGTCTTTGGACGGTGGGAGGAAGCCGGAGAACCCGGAGAGAACCCACGGTAACACGGGGAGGACATGCAGACTCCACCCAGAGAGATTGTGTGATGTTGGTCTGGTCCGGGAATCGATCCCACGAACCCACGATCTCCTTATTGGGAGGCAGGAGCTTTAGCCGCTCTGCCACCGTGCACCCGGTAACAGGATCTAACTTAAGTTAAATTTATTTGAAACGGGGCACCACTCCTTTACCAGGAGAAGTCATTTATAATAATTAATTAATTAATTAATGAATTAATAATCAATTTAGTCAGACAAATGAATAGATACATGCAACCATGAATAAATGATATGAACACAGCGATGAATAATTAATAAGCAAATGAATGACCATTTGACACAAAGGATGCAGTGAATGATTATTTTGGTTAGCGGTATTAAATGGTAAATGGACTGTACTTATATAGCGCCTTTCTAGTCTTTCTGACTACTCAAAGCGCTTCAACTTCATCGGCTTAACTTTTGTAAACATAGGAAACCACTATGTGGACAACTTTAATAGTTACCAATTAAATAAACTAGGCACTTTCAGTAACTGAGAACTTTTGGAAAGTCAAGGCAGATTATTATTACGAATTATTAATCACCTGAAGTAATTTAGCTATCATACCTATGTTGATAGGAGATTAAACTACAAATTTTATCTATGTTTCTTAATTGTTCTTATTAAACTAACGCATCGAACCCCAATGTCAGAGAAAAGTATCTGTTGTTTCACCTAAGTTTTGGCTGAGCAGGGCAGGTGTTGCCCTGGAGGGGAGAGGAGAGAAGAAGCAGTGCCATTTCTCTGAGGCACTTGATGGTGATTGGTTCCGGATGAAACTTCTCTGAGTTCCTTGTTTCAGGCCACGCTGTCGGTCCCACGGGGCGACTCTGGCCTGAGTCGGATCTCTTCCCCCATAAGCAGACTGATGAAGTTCGGTAGTGATGGCAACGCGATGTGAGCATCTGCCAGCTTTTGGCTGAGTTTAAAGTTTGTTACGCCCTTCTTTAGGACTCCGGTGATGCGACCGGATGTAGCAACTTCTATAATTTGGTATCAGCAATTTAAGTTTGCTAATAAAGTTTCTTTCTTTAAGAGTTAAATCTTTTTCACTCCGTCTCTCCATCTCTATCTATTTCTCCTTCTCTGCACCACGTGACTCGTGCGTAAGGCCCAGGGTTTCTTCTTTTCTAACCAGGTCGTATTCGATCTCAGAAAGGGCCGCAGCCTTGTTTTAGCAGGCCTCTTTCTTTCAGAATTTTTTTGGTATCAGCATTTTTCCAACACGTTCTGTGTGCCTTTGGTCCCACGGGGTCAGATGAGACCTGTTGGGCCTCAGGATTCAGTCCAGCGTTGTTGCATCACCATGATAAATTACTTGTTGTTTAGACACATATTCACATTTCCTGTTTCATTAGCTATTCAGCACATCATAATAGGCAAATATGTAACATCCAGTAACCTTAGGCATGTTCAATTGATTAATGTTAAGGTAAGACAATGACAGATCAGTTGAAAATATTCTTGGCAATATGTCATTAGAGTGGCAAGCAAGGACATACATTACTGAAACTGTATCCCAAATTATCACACATGCTGTCCCAAATTATTATGGATGTCCTGAAAGAATAGTTTTGTTAATACAGAAAATGGTGATCCATACTTTGTATGACATCATACACTCTTCTTATATTGTTACTTAATGTACCACATTGATAAATACATTTGATTCTGCATGGCAAAGTCATTTTCTTTATTCCTTTAGTCTAAAAAGCTCAAAAGTCCTGGTTTTCACTTGATGAAAACCAGAATCATGAGATGTTCCTTAAAGGACGGTGGTGTCAGGTTGTGTTATGCACAGTCTGGGAGAGAAAGTTGTAATTTACTAAACCTGTCATTCCTATTATTATTGATTTGTTAATATTAATACTACAATTGCAATTCTACCATTTAAAAAAATAAATTCTAGGTGGTATTTGCATTGTGCCTCCCTCTCCCCCACCCCAAAACCTCTCTCCCTCTAAACCTCTCTCTCTCTCTCTCTCTCTCTCTCTCTCTCTCTCTCTCTCTCAAAACCTAACACGGCAGCGAGTCTGGTTCTGTCCAAGGTTTCTGCCTCTTAAAGGAAGTTTTTTCTTGCCACTGTTGCCAAATGCTTGCTCATGGTGGGATTTGCTGGGTCTCTGTAAATAATATTATAAAGAGTACGGTCTAGACCTGCTCTATAGGAAAAGTGCAATGAGATAACTTCTGTTATGAATTGGCGCTATGTAAATAAAATTGAATTAAACTGGCTTTGGTTGTTCATGCTTTGTGAGTTTTTGCAGGCCGTCGTAAATCGAGAAATTATCATTCAACCTTCCATTAGTGACCTGAGTCCAGCAAAGGTCATGGGACAGAGGAAGTTACTGAGGAAGGATTATCAGTTTTCTGGACAGTCCTGGTTTATGACTTAGAAGCCAGCTTTCAAAAAAGTCTAATACATACAAGTCAAATACATTCTTAAGTTAAAGGCAGTAATCTCTTTGGTCTCTACAAGCTGTCCAGTAGTAGCCTCAGCAGGGCTCATTGATTTGGAATCATTTGTACCAAACCCACCTTTTGCCAGGCCACATGCTGTGGTGCTTGTTTTCTCTGGCTGCACCTCACCTCTCACTGCAGCCTGGATCTTCTGCACCACGTACCTGCAGGCTACAAAAAGATCATCATGAAACTGTCAGTAGAAGCTCTGCAACACAGTCTAGCATTGACCATCCTGTAGAGAAAATATTATTTCTTTTCACATTTAATTTTAGATTTCATGTTTCAGATTTTGTGCAACATTATACATAGCTCAACTTTCATAAAACGTGCTCCCAGGTTACATGAAAAGTATTGATATAGACATAAAATGTGTGCAATAATAAGACGTGACATGTACTGTACATAGCATAGCAGCAGTGCCACCATTACCGTATCCACTTAGTGTCTGAGGTGTCTGCAGAGTTTGTCCATTGTTACTTAATATTGTCCCTGTCATAATATTGATCAGCAATGCAAACCCGTCACATTTAGAAATTCACTATTTTGAATAAAAAAATACGTCACTAGCGTAAATGCATGCTGCATGGCCTTGTTCAGAGTGACATTAGGACTGCATTGACCCTCTGCAGGGGAATTGACCTAGAGGGCTCTGGCAAAAAAACACAGGGTTGTCCCAAAACCTGGCTCAACTTTTGTCACAACACAATGTGTTGTCATCAGTATTGGGAGTAATGTAAATGCATTACTGTAGTTCCACTACTTTTGGCAGTAACTAGACATGTAACCTATTACTTTTTCTGAAAATTAAATGGGCTTGTTACTCGTTACTTTTGTCTGAAAATAGTGGACAACTGCAGAGGATAGCAGACAAATGCAGCCAATTCCCCGGATTTTCCGGTTTACGATCTAACATCACCTGACCTTACAGTGGCACAAGACAGTTCAAGCAATATGAGCTTGCTTTTCATCATAGTGACGGTAATGTTTAAACTGAAGAAACGTGGGTTCAGCAACTACCATAGCAACACTCTGTTAACATACATCCAGCTTTGTGTGAGTCTTCTTCTACCAAATCCGACTTTCTAAGTGTAGCTTAGAGGTAGGAATGCTAGTCGTTGCAGCCCTCTGTTGTTCAGGAGTTTTTATAACTCCTCTCAGTCATAAAGGGTACAATGATAGATACAGTTTGACAGTTACTAAAATAATATAACTATGTGTGCATGAATATGAGAATTGAAGCAGACATTGAAAAGTAACGCAAAAGTTACTTTCCCTAGTAACTAATTAGTTGTATGTGCAGTTATTGGTAAAGTAATTAAATTACTTTTTAAAGAAGTAACTAGTAACTGTAACTAATTACTATATTTCAGTAACTTGCACAACACTGGTTGTCACAACACTGTCTTATTTTAAGCCTAAAAAGTTAGCTATCCTACCACCAGGCTGACTAAGACTGAACTAAGACCCATGCCACAGCTAAGCAGCGGCAATTAGCACTTGAAATCTTGGTTCAGGCCACAAGACAGAAGAAATGATGCACTGGAACATAATGCAGTTGCACTCAACTCTCTGTCAGTTCTATAGTATTTCTCATTTATCATTGTGAGCCGGATGCAACATAATTTCGTTGTACTGTGCTATTGTGTATAGTCTGACTGACAATAAAGTTATCTTGACTTGACCTGACTCTCTTTGCACAGCAGGTTGAATGGGTTCACAGGGGGTTGTGCCAGTGTTTCTTTCCATGTATCTTTTTTCTCCATTTTTCTATCTCAGAGTGCATCTGATTGCTTCAAAATTTCTTTTAATTTTCAGCTGGGGGGAGGATGTGGATTTGTATTCACACCAAAAAGACCTTGCTAGCAGCAATGTCAGGTGGAAATGCTTTGACAATGTGAACCATTAGTGTTGGACCTCAAATGAAATATATTCAATGCTATGACTTTTCAATTAAATATACTTCATCAAAATGTTCAATTAATTAATCTAATAATTGCAATCTAGTTCAATAATTATGCCAAAACAAGCTGCTGCAGGAGCTAAATCAGGCATACACTTCACTTTTGTAAATGTATGTACAGTAAATATTTGCACTTGTAGAAAATTTGCTTGCATAATGAAAGCTTTTAACATCCACATTTTACTGTAAGCCATGGCTCTTAATATGAAAATGTATATTTTATGTTTCTTCAGCCGTTTCTGGAATCTGGAAAGAGGAACAATAGAGGTGAAACAAACAGGCGGTGGTGGTTCTGTAATGAATTAAAAAATGTCTTTACAGTCATCTATTAGCATGAAAATGCCATGATTAATGGTGTGGCTGTGGCTTAGTGGTAGAGTGGGTCGTCCACCAATCAGAAGGTCATGGTTCGATCCCAGCTTCCTCCACCCACATGCCAATGTGTCCTTGGGCAAGACATTGAACTCCCGAGGGCTGTGACTAGAAAGGCGCTATACAAGTACAGTCCATTAATGTAATTTTTGCAAAAAAGAATGAAAATAACCCTGACCCTAACCCAAAAATGTGTGTGAGCTATTAAGGCTGAATGAACACAGAGTGGGAGTTTTTGAAAGTGAAAGATGGCTGTGCAAAACCAATAGTCAAAGTATAAATCTGCTCCATCTAAAAATTAATACATTGTCCTATTTCATTATGTCCCAGTCATCACATATCTCTGCCAAATAATAAGGTTCCCTTGAAACTGGATCATCTCAACTCAAAACTACCGTTAATGTCCCACAAGGCCTCTTGCTGCCAGAGAGCAATCAGCTTTGATTGGCTCCACTGTGCCAGCATGGCCTCATTCAGTAAAACACAGATACATATCCAAAGAATGTGGCCAATCAATGACGTGTTAATCCTTATATCAATTTTCACATGAACTTCAAGTAGAAGTCCACAGTCATGGAATATTTAGTACATTTCACTGACTGATTTTTTATTAATGGCCCCTAATGTACAGTATATGGATAATTTATTTTTTCACCATGTGACCACAGACATGGATGAATATATGGTAGAATATGATATACTATATGCAATATTTATAACTATTAATGTACTTATATGTACTTGTATGTAAGTAATCTGATCCGTAAGGTTATAATTCCTTTCACAGTTTAATTAAGATACATTTTCATTTCTGACCATAAAACCCTCTGTTCTCCTGACATGCCTTTGTGAATCCCCACCAGCTCCTGTGAAGCTGTTGTGTAACTGACCTCTGGCCTATTGTGAAGAATTCTTCCTCACAGAGATGAATGAAGTTCAGGGGTTAGACAAATATATTTGTTTGGCATTATGGTCTGGAGCTGTTAAGATTGCTATCAGTCTAGTTTTAGTAGTTTTTTGTGTCCTATTGCTCTTAATGCTGTTTTCACCCTGAACAAAAATGAATGTTGAATTGTTTGACATTTTGGTGGCATAAAATGTTGAATGTGAATATCAGCAGCTTCAAAGATATCAGTATGAATTATAACTTTATAAAAACTGAACAATATTTGGTCGCACTTTATTTTACGGTACACTAATGAGACATAATAAGCTGTACTTTGTATCAAATCAGACCAATACTAGAAATAATACGTTCTTTATTAGACAGTAAACAAACACACTTATACCCTAATTAGACACCATACACCTAAATTATGCTGTAAGTAGAAACCGCATATAATGCCGTATTAGACCCAAAATATACTATACTTAGACACTATTATACCAGATTATACTGTAATTAGAAACCAAATAGGAGATCCTAATACACAATTAGACACCATTTTACAAGATCATAGTCTAATTAAATCAAATACAATACCATTTCAGATTCAAAAAAATGCCATATTATATCGGACATATGCAGTTTCTAATTACAGCATAATTTAGGTGCACGTATGGTGTCTAATTAGCGTATAACTGTGTTCATTTACTGTCTAATAAAGAACATATTATTTCTAGTTTCGGTCTAATTAGATACAAAGTACAGCTTATTATGTCTTATTAGTGCACCATAAAATAAAATGCAACTCAATATTCATTACCAAAACCTAAGTACATCAGTTAGACTTTAGCTGTGGTTTCATCAGCTGCTTTGTCCGTGCTAATTTTGTTATCATGGTTACAATGGTCTCTCCTAAAAGATTTGCAGGGGTTGCATCCACCATATTGTCTGCTGCCATTTCAGCCTGCAAATTCAAGACAGCATCACCAAACAGATGAGTCAACATCTCTTTGACATTTCAGTTGTGTTCAGTTGAGTTACCTCAGTGAGTTAACGTTTCAGAAACCAGTCTTAGAAATGTAGAATTCTTAGTTTGTCAATAACAAACTTTCAATCTTTTTTAACCTACAGTACTGACAAGCAGCAGCCCACCAGTGGGCAAGTCAGTACAAGTCAGTGCAGAAATGCAACAACCTTTTTTCAGGGGAAACCAGGGGGAAACTGTTCCAGTGCAGTATACATTATTATTATTAAATCTGACAGTTTCAGACTAAAAACTGAAAAACATGTTTTAAAGTTGCATTGAAATATTGAGGTTTTTTTTTTTTACTTTTTAACTTTTTTAACTTTTATGTTTAGCATTCACAAACCCACAAACAATGGAAAAGAATAACAAAACCTTCAATGTATTTTAAATGGATTCCTGAGTAGGAATTCTCTGAGCCAAAGGCCTCCAGGAAGTTACAACAACACACACAACTGAATGTGTCTATTTATCACAAGGCCTTTCGTTCAGTCATTATTTATGCAGGAGAAGCGAGCCCTGTACTTCCTGACAGAAAAATGCTGAGTCACTCTGACAGCAAACAAAAGCAAATCTCTCTTTCTATCTTTGCTCTTTTACTTGACATACAAGGTTGGCAACTCTGTTTTTGTAAAGAGTGCACAAAGCAAAAGAACCCATGAATTCAAAAGTAAATAAAAATCCTTTCTTGATTTGAAGTCTTTATTCAGGTTAATAATTAATGTGGCTGAGAGGCAGCAGGATACAGTTGAGCAGTGTTGTGTTATAATCTCAAATCTATATCTTCTGTTTTATCCCAAGTCCCAGTGAAATGAATTTTATCATTATTGATTCAAACACACAACTTGTGTAAAAATGTTTTATTTGAAAACAGTGAGGACTCACCGTTGATGATCAGTCACACCATTTCTCTCAGGTTTGTAGATCTGTGGCACAGAATGAAAGTGTCGCCTCAGTGGTGTATCAGGAGCAAAGCTGTTTTTGTCTGGTCGAGTTAGCACTCAGCTGTCAACTACAACAGGATCTCTTCCTCAATAACAAGTTAAGCCCTAGCACTGACCCGAGGAATGCTGTGCTCACATGGCGTTCATCTTAACCACCAAGCCACTGGACACTCCTACATATTGCAGTCATATCATGTGGTAACACCAAACCATCTTGTGCATAAAACAAGAGCTTACTGGTAGTGTAGCGTGAGAATGTGTGACGCATACAGTTCCTCCTCTTCCTCTCTCATGCACGTTAGTGAGCCGTGGATTTGCTGTTGTCCTGTTTGACTCAACTCTCTCGAAGAAACCATTTTGAGTCTCTACCTGCTGCTCTAAAACACATCTGTTAATGTGCCTAGTTAAGGGACTCAAATGCCTGTAATTGGTTTAAATATGACAAATAGTTAGACAACTATTTTCATATTAGGCAGCATCATCAGATCTAATTCATATTTAGCTTTAGTCAAGGGGAGGGTCCAAAGAAAATATTAATAATGCTGGAGAGCTTTGCTTTTTAAAAACTGAAACAGCCCCTAATGAAAAATCTACTTCACAGTCATTCAGAACAAGTGACCAAATTTAAGAATGTGAGTCATTATGGATTCTGAGCTTTCACAATCACATTAGTAGCATATGATCGCATTCGCCTTTCCAACTAAGAAAAACAAAAAATTAAAATTAATTGAATGCCTTTGTTATGAGTTGGCAATTCATGATCATCTTGCTAAAACCACTCACTGGTTACAGCTAATTCAGAAAGCAGCTGCCAGTCTTTTAGTCCAGTTCAGTCTTCAAAAGCTCCACAGGCTACCTGTTACTTTCAGAATTCAGTGTAAGGTCTCACTCCTGGTGTATTAAGCTCTCAGTGGCTTGGCTCCACTATGCAAATCAGACATGCTCTCAATTTACAAATGCAGCAGACCTTCTCAGGTCACAAGGCACCACTTCATTTCCCCACAGCTTTCACTAAATCTATATTTAGCCTTTATGCACATGATACATGGAGCAGCCTGCCTGCTGATCTGAGACTGTGTTCAATTAAAAGCAAATTCTTAGTTTTGTTTAGCACCTAAGCGTTGTCCAATGTGCTCCAGGCACTGTGGATTTTTGATGCGTTCCCTGGCTTTTTCTCTCCCCCTGACCCGCCGGAACAGCACACTCTCTGTGTTTCGGGACCTCCTGATTTACAAATTAAGCACTGTTAGATTTTACGAACTTGTCTCAGGGCTTAAATAATTGTAAATTGAAAACAGCACCATTCTACACTTCCTACACTTCCTTGTGTGGGTACTGCTAAAGTTAGTTAACGTTGTTTGTGGGTCATAGAGTTATAGCAAAAATTTAAAACTTAGAACGTCTCTGGTTATAGTTCCATGGTGTGAATAGTTGCTAGCTAGCTAGCTCAGAGATTATCGGCTAATGTTAGCTCTCTGAGCTAGTCTGCTTGCATTGCACAGTTGCCAGCTAACGAGCTAACTGATGCACTTTATTATTTTAGTTAAAGTAGTCACAATGTTTCTTATTCTGATAGAATTGGGCCTTATGGTATATTTACAGTATTTATGGGCAGTGAATTGAAGCATTGGAACCATACACATCTTTCTCTGTTTTGTTCTGTTTAATATGCAGCATGAATTTACAGATTCAGTAAAGACATTTTTTCAATTTCATTTGACCCTAAAGAAATGTCTGTTTTTCCATAGATGGATATACAGGTTTTTTTTCTCAGCAAAACAGCCAGGTTCAGGTAAGAGACTAAGGTCAAAATGATTTCACCTGACTTCATTGCCCACAGCAACCCAATATTCAATTAAAATAATGTTAGAAATTCATATGGATTCTCCCCCATCTTCCTACCTCTTATTATATTATACATACTCTGTTTGGTCACAGATAGTGAAGTCACGATTGACACTGTATATGTCACATTCTCATTAGGGGCTGAGCCCCCCTGAAGGTCTGATCCTAGAATCGCCCCTGGTCCTCTTTCGCATGCACGAGATACAAACAAGGAAACACTAATAAAACATTGCCATAAAAGCACTACTAGTGGTGAAAAACGTCTCGGGGTACTTTTAAACTCAGCAAAGTTGGTGTTAAATGACAGTTGTTCAGATGACTGAAAGACTTTTTATTTGGAAGATCAATTCAACTAAGAAATGCTATTTAAAATGGTATACCTTGAAGAAAGTATAGTTAGCCCTTTATGATGTGTTTTTGAGTAAAGAAGACAGGATAGGATTCTTTCTCTTTTTGCAGACGATGGAGCAATTCAGAAAAGAGGAAGAAATGTAGATTTTATTGTGAGGAAGTTACAAGAGTATATTGGGAAATAGATCAATGGTCATACACTGTAAGTGAGATTTAGGATTCTCAGTAAATCAAGAAAGACAATTGGGAGTCATCTATTTAATCAAGAGAGAGTGACATAAATTTAAAATTAAAATTTTGACGGTTGTGGTTTCATGAAAGAATGACATGTGCTGTAAATATTCAGAGAGTCATTGATAAATGCCAGGAGGTATTAAACACATTGAGGTGTTTGGCTGCAGGTGAATGTGGGGATGAAAGAATAGCAGTGAGGACTAGTTGCGTGAATTGCAAAGATCAATTAGATTAGATTAGATCAATATTAGATTATGGATGCAGGGTGTTGGAAAAATTTGTATCATATGATTTTGCACATCAAATAGTTAACTCATTCAAAGCCCTGTGGAATCAGAAGAAGTGTTCTTAAATCATCATCTTTATCCCAAACCATTGCTTCCAAACCATTATGATGCTTTAAATGTCAAAGGATTGGGCATGTGGCAAATCAGTGCAAAGCAAAACCAAGGTGTGCAAAACATGCTGGTGAACATGAATATGGCGATTCTGCAGCGGACGCTAAATTGGAATGCTGTAACTGTGGTGGAGAGCATAATACAGCTGATCTGCTGTGAAGTGCAAATAAGAGCAAAGGAAATTCAGATATAAAGTGCAAAACAAAGTATCATACGCTGAAGCTGCAAAGCAAATCTCACAGGGTATGATAGTGAAGCCACTTCTATTCGCCCCAAACACAGATTCTACAAGTGATTTCCCTAAATTACCACAGGTGCATGATCCAAGTCCCATGAAGTGCAGTAAAAGATGACACCTTGATAGTGGATAACTTTATTGGTAAGGTTGTGAATGTTACTATGCAACAGACAAAAAAAGATCAAGGATCTGACTGTAGAAATGTTGCATAAGAAGTTAGGATGGCTTGATGCAGTACAGTGATTAATATCATGGTTTTTCTCATTCTACAATGGAATGCCAGAAGCCTTATTGCAAATAGACATTTAAGAAATATATATAACAGTTAAATGATAGTTATCTGCATCCAAGAGACCTGGCTGAAACCACATCTGGACTTCAGTATCAGGGGTTACAATGTAATAAGACAAGATAGAGATGGTGGTCAGAGAGGGGGATATGCAACCTTTATCAAAGAAGGAATAACTTATGGGAGGGGCCTAATTAACTACAATACAGATTTAGAGGTAGTAGCTGCTGAGATTGGGTGAATAAAAGAAAGATAGTTATTATAAATCTGTATAATCCATGTAGAAGATTTAGGATTGAAGAATTAGAGATTTTTTAACAAGGAAACAGAGTGATCTGGCGTGGTGATTTCAATGCCCACAATACATTATGGGGAGGGAGGATATCAGATTACAAGGGACAGACTATGGAGGAAATAATAGAGGCAACAGGATTGGTTTCGTTAAACAATGGGCAAGGCACTACGATTAACCTCAGCAATGGAGTTCAGTCAGCTATAGATCTTACCTTAGCGTCCAGTGAATTAGCTGGGGCTTGTAATTGGGAGGCACTGAATTATAACACCATCGGCAGTGATCATAATCCAATTGCATTTGCATTTGACATGAATAACACGGTTCAGATAGATGGGATCGTGAGATGGAATTTTGGTATGGCAGATTGGGGAACATTTACTAGTTACTGAGATTCAGAGTTCAGCAAGATAGCCATGGTAGGACAAGCAGAGGAAATAAATGAAAACATTATCACAGCTATAATAAAGGAAGCATCACAAATGACTGGAACAGGACTAGCAAAAAGAAAGTTAAGATGGTGCAATGGCAGAATGAAGAATGCTCTGAAGCAATTAAGAAAAGAAACAGAATTTTGAGAGAAAAAGAATACATTTGCTACAGAACAGAGTATAAAAAGGCACAAGCATTTCTAAGGAAAATAATAAAAAGAGCAAAAAGGTCATATTGGAGAGGGTTGCAGTTGAATTGATGGCAATTTTATTTGCGCTACAGTCGATAGAGGAAATCAAAGCCCTTTGAATACTACTATGTTCAGACTCAAGTGCATCCCTGACTAGTCTCAAACAAGGATATTCTGAAATTTTGCAATCTTTATATAGAATCATTAGGTTTGGAATTGATGTAGGCTACAGTTTTTATGGGTACCAGCTCATGTAGGCATCCAAGGGAATGAAGCAGTAGATCATTTTGCAAAAAACGAACTAAAAGCAAATCTACTAGAGTTGGCAGAAACCAAATATTTCATTTGGAACAAACTTAAGCTACAGTGGCAGAGGTTATGGGATAAAGATACTAAAGGAAGGCATTTCTATCAGATCCAGAAGTTGGAGAGGGAAGATCACTGGGGAAAAGTAGGAGAGAAGAGGGCCTGATTAGTAGGATTAGACTGGGACACTCTAAATAAAATTCATCTTACACCTCACTGGGAAGCATCCAGGCAGAACATGTGATGTCTGCAATCAAACTGAGACTGTGGATCATGTAATTCTTCTCTGTCCTAAATATGCAAGTGAAAGACAGTTATTAAGGAATGAACTGGAACGCAAAAGGATTAAACACTTGGACCTTAAAACAATCTTCCCAATAGCTCTGGATCTAAACATCTCTTCACTTATCTACAAAACACATGACTAATAACAAGGGTATAAGAACAATGTAACACGACAATTAGTGGCGATAATGCTCGACCCGGTTGCTAATTCGCCATTAAAAGGAAAAGAAGAAGGAGGTAAAATATGTATTTTTGATTTTTGGGTGAACTGTCCCTTTAAGATTTGGTTATGCAGGACTAACCGTAAGTGTTTACTGAGTAATCACGTTTTGACTATTGTAATCAAGAGTCACTTGCTTCACTTTTCGAAATGAGTACAGAATTAATTCTGAACCTTTAGGAGCAAATTAAAGAAATTATAATTCAAGAGATACTGTAGTTTGCAGAGACGGTAAGACGTTGGTGGCGGTACTGCACCAAGAAGAAGAAGAAGAAGGAAGAGGAAGAGGAAGAAGAAGAAGAGCAAGAGCAAGAGCAAGAAGAAGAAGAGCACGAGCATGAGCAGCAGCAAATGCCAGCTTCTCAATGGAAACTGAAAGCATCTCGGGCTCATGATAAGGTGGGCAACTGTATGTAACCCTACATACAAAACATTTCATAACTAAGTTGCCTATGTTTAAACTCGGTAGGCTACGTTCATTGTTGATATTTGCTAACCGTTAGCTGGCTGTAAACAAGAAAGCCGCAGCTTCCGCTGGACGAGTAGCTATCGTTAGCTCCCTAACAATAAGATAGCTTTGACACAATCCAGGAAATATTTGTGTGTTAAGATTATCACGCCACTAATGGTGCAATTCAAAGAACAGAAAATCGGTTCTTTTTACTAACGCTAAATATCGCTGCTATGGACGAACTGTAGGTTTAGGGTTAAACTCTGCTATCGATTTGCGCTACGGTTGCATTTTTCGACAAGGCAACATAAATCGTCAGAACACCGGATTCTGGTGCGTTTCTGTTCTCTGTAATGCAAAACTCCGTTCAGTAAGATGGCAGTTAAGATATTATAGCATTATATTTATTTGCTGGTACGCACCTGGTAAAAAACTTTTAATATTGGTTGAATAGCATTCGTTTTTTCATTAATTATACTTGTGACCTGGTAACTTATCACTTAATTGAGAGGTTTAGAACTGTTTCATGTGTAGTTCTTCCGCTCACAATGGCTCTACTTGGTGGAGGACATGTGTCAAAATCAAGCAAGTATGTACATTTATTTGATTAAGAGCTGTTTTTTAGATTGATTTTATGCCGAACTGAAAATTAAGAATAGGTTAAAGGTCATGCTGCCTGAACCAAATATAAGTGGTGATAAGCAAGCCAATAACAAATTATTCGATGAAAGGTCTGTGTAAGAACGGCACATTATGGACTTGAGAAATCCCTCTGAGACTTAGCAGACTTACCTATTTCCATGTCTGAGGCATGAATGTGTGTTTCCTCTACAGGCAACAGATTCACTGATCCCAGCCAGAAGCAGAGCAGCCTCCTGTCTGTGAAGAACAACAGGTGAAGCAGGTGTCAGGAGGAGGACTGGTTTACCTGTGCAGAGAAGGATCAGAGAAAAAGAAAGAGGTGGACACGAAGAGGACTGCAGATGGCTGGCTTTCTGGATAACTTCCGCTGGCCAGAGTGGGAATGCATCGACTGGGGGGAGAGGAGGAACGCAGTGGCTTCTGTTGTCGCTGGAGTTCTGGTCAGTGGGTCTAGAGAGAGAATCGCTGAATGACTGACAGAGACAGAAAAAGAAGAGTGTGACTGTGTTTGTGTGAGTGTATGTAAAGGGCAAGATTGTCAAAATCATGGGGTTGAGGTTGAGTTAGCCGTTTTGATATGCATTTCAAGTTTAAGTTCAAATGTATTTGTCATTCCAACTATAAAAATACAGTTGAAATGAAATATTATTTCTTCAGGACTAGATTATAAAAGACTGACAAACTATAAAGCCCTTTTTAAACAAAAGGGGTCAAACAGTCTATAAGAGGCCTGGAGACCCCGATGATCCTCTCAGCTATCCTCACTATTTACTGCAGAGTCTTCGACTGTTCAGACCAATTTTAGCCCTGTGTGAAAAAACTCAGCACCTCACCTAATTTATTTGAATGTAACCACTCCTTTGACACAGTTGGGGTCCTGCAAAAAAGTTGAACCTGGCTCAACGTTTGATTTTCTTTTATTGGGTGTGCTCCAAAATCTGACCTGCATAATGCCAGTTTGAGCCACGTGGGCCTGGTTTTCACTCCATTTCACTTTTGTCTCAAAAAAAGGCACAAGATGCCGCTTTTGCAGAGTTAAAATAATGGCTCAGTGTGCAGCAAGTAAACTAAATACCGTGTGTATCAACAACAAGTTAAACAATACAGACCAACACATAAACACATATTTCACTTAATTTTTTTTTTGGCAGAATCCAAGTGAAAAAAGGTTTGGAACTGTCTCTCTGTCAACACACAAAAGCTTTAAAAAGATTAAATTAAAGTTGACCACACCACCATCTGTTGGCTGGTCTGGTTGTCAGCTAGAGATGTACTGAGCCAACCTTTATCACAGTTACTGTTTTTGATCAGTGAAGTTGTTAGTTCACCATAGTGTTGTTATGATCCAGAGGCCTCCTGCTAGGAATTTAAACCACAAGGAAAATTGTAATTACAAATATGCACACAGTTCCCCAACAGCTTGAAATTAGCTCATTAACGGTATTTCCTCAGTGGTTTGTTTCAATAAATTTTATTTTGTTTTGCCTTTAGTAATGATAATGAACTGAAACGCCTTCATATTAAAATGTTGCAGCTGGCATGCGATACATGCACATCCAAGTAATACTTATAGGTTTATTTTCATACCTCTATCATTTGTGTTGGGACCTCTGCCCAAAGTGAAACACCTGAATAACATAAAAACAGCTAAATCTCTTCTTTGCCCTCTTTTCAGTTGGCAAACAACAAAACTGCATCACAGCCAACTTAAGATAAGGAGTGGGGCAGACAGCGCAGCTGACCAAACATTGTTTTATGGTTGCGACGTCATCTCACAAATTGAACATAAAACCAGGTTAATGACAACAGCTCTGCTGTGTGTTCACCTGTGTTGCCATTTAAAATGAGTGATCACAGAGAAGATTTGAGGCTACAGAAAGTTCTTCTTACCTCTATTGCTACACAGCTTCTCAAGGGGCTGGCTTACATCGTAAATTTGCAGAAGCTCCATTTTCCCTGTAAACACTGAAACACCAAGCCAGCGTTTTAAGATTTATGCACTGTTTTGGAAAAAGCTCAGTTTTTGAGAAAAATGCTGTTTTAGTCTGGACAGAGGACTGAAATTGAGAAAAAAATATGTTACAAATTTACCTGGCTTTGACGTACTTTTAGTCTGTACTGACTAGGGTTGGGTTCCAATAGCCAGTTCCATTTTGGATCCGGTTACTGGTTGGTAAAATACACATATTCGTTAAGCTCCCTCATTAACGAACGTCTTATCAATCCTTTTATTTCTTATTCTTTTTTATTAGGAAAGAGCAATGACATGTTTGCAGGTTAAAATGAAATATTAGTTGCAGATTATATCAAATGTAGCTAATTATTTTTTTTATCTCAAAATGTCTTGTTTTATGTTCTCTTTGTTTAATGGGGATTTTCCAACATTTTCATTTATAGGAAACCATCACCTGAATTAGTGGTAGATTCAGGTGAAGTGCATGTACAAAAAAATGGAAGTTACACTGTTTATTCCTGGAATGTGTGAATATCATAAAGTGGTTCAGTACAGTATTTCCCAGTACACTGGAACTGCATCTCATGTATTCAGATACCTCAAATGTCAACCCTATATTCTCTTTTCCCAGTTCTTCACAGGCTGGTGGATCATGATTGATGCAGCAGTAACGTATCCATCCCAGGAGAAGATGAACCACGCATTCCACACATGTGGCGTCTTCTCCACCATAGCATTCTTCATGTAAGTGGTGGACTCCCTAGGTTTTAGGTCTGTCTGTCTGTAGAAACAATCAGACAGTGAGAGTGAGAAACTGGGTGCACAGTACCTCCAACAAAAACAATTTGCAGTGTTTATAAGTTGGAAACAGATGAACAAGGAATGGATCTGATGCTTCCATGTGTTACACCCTTCTGGTGAAGCTATTCGTTGGCAGGTGAAAAGAAGCGTCTTGCAACACCATGTGTTACGGAAGTAGCAGTCTGCAACCCTCCACAGGCCACAGGGTATCTGCAGTTGTTGAAAAGTCTTAAAAAGCATTCAGTTCCCTCAAAAAGGCCTTAGAAGATATTAAAAAAATATTAAAATTTAATTTAATGGTCTTAAATATTTTTTCCTGCCTGCCGTGGACAGTAACATTAGTTATAACTTTTGGTTGTGGGGAGACAGTAGCTAGGAAGCTCATCAACTCATGATAGGCAAGTGTCAATTTTAGCTAAATCAACAAATTAATTATTTACTTGTTAAATGGTTAATCCATCCATCAGTTTTCTGAAACTTATCTGGGTACAATGATGGATGGATTATGAGACAGTAATAGGCCCCTGGGCACAGACAGTAAAAGGCCCCCAACAAGAAGAAGACCCCGACTGGACAAAAAGTTTTTTTTTTTTTTTTTTTTCTCTATCTGGTTGTTTTGTGCATCTCTTTATAGATGCTTTGCGTCTCTTTGGGATTGTTTTGCATATGATTGTAGTCATTTTGTGTCCTTTAACTAAGCTCTCTGTGACTTTCCAACAAGAAATCTTAAGTCACTTCATACATGTCATATGTTTAGCTATTCCTCTGCCTCCTCTAGTGATAATGGTACATGTAATAAATGTAGTTTATTTGTAGCATTGGAGGCAAGGCTTAGTGAATTGGAAACGCGGTTCCGCACCATGGGAACTCAATCATTAGCTGCTGTAGTTTGCCAGCCCCCAGTAGCCGGTGCGGACCGACCAGAGGTAGCTCCTGAAAGCCGTCTCTGAAACCAGGGAGGCTGGGTGACTGTCCGAAGGAAGTATAGCGCTGAGCATCACTCCCCACTCTGCGACACACCCGCTGTGAAACCAACTCAGAATTTTGGCAGCTCCATTTTGAGAAATGTGAAGTTAGCGTCACCAGCGACCATAGTCAAATGTATTCTTGGGGCCAGAGCGGGCGACGTTGAATCCTATTTAAAACGGCTGGCTAAGGATAAATGTAAATACAGTAGGATTGTTATTCATGTAGGCGGTAACGACTCCCGTTTACGCCAATCGGAGGTCACTAAAGTTAATGTTGAGTCAGTGTGTACATATGCAAAGACAATGTCCGTAGTTTTCTCTGGGCCCCTGCCAAACCTGACCAGTGATGATACGTTTAGCCGCATATCTTCATTCCGCCGCTGGCTGTTGAGGTGGTGTCCGGCAAACGATGTGGGCTTTGTAGATAATTGGCGGACTTTTTGGGGAAGACCTGGTCTGATTAGGAGAGACGGCATTCATCCCACTTTGGATGGAGCAGCTCTCATATGTAGAAATCTGGGTGAGTTTATTAGTGGACCTAAACCATGACAACTCAGTTATGCTGCTAGAAGATGAGAAGATGTCGAGTTAGTAACATGCAGTAATGGGATAAAAATGCATACAGAAGGAGAGAGGAAAGAGGTGCATCATAGGAAGTTTCCCGGCAGTCTAGGCCTGTAGCAGCATAACTAAGGGATGGCTCAGGGCTCACCTGATCCAGCCCTAACTATAAGCTTTATCAAAGAGGAAAGTCTTAAGCCTACTCTTAAATGTGGAGATGGTGTCTGCCTCCCAAACCCAAACTGGGATCTGATTCCACAGGAGAGGATCTTGATAACTGAAGGCTCTGGCTCCCATTCTACTATTGGAGACGCTAGAAACCACAAGTAACCCTGCATCCTGGGAGCGCACTGTTCTAGTCGGGTAATACAGTATTATGAGCTCTTTAAGATATGATGGTGCCTGACCTTTAAGAGCTTTGTAGGTGAGGAGAAGGATTTTAAATTCTATTCTGGATTTTACAGGAAGCCAGTGCAGAGAAGTTAATACTGGTGAAATTCTTTTCCTAGTTCTTGTCAGTACATGTACCGCAGCATTCTGGATCAAATGAAGGGTCTTTAGGGACTTATTCGAGCAGCCTGATAATAAGGAATTGCAATAGTCCAACCTAGAAGTAACAAATGCATGCACTAGTTTTTCGGCATCATTTTGAGACAAGATGTGCCTGATTTTTTTCCTTGAAGTTTGTTTCATGTGGGAGTTAAAGGATAAATCCTGATCAAAGATAATTCCGAGGTTCCTTACGGTGATGCTGGAGGCCAGGGCAATGCCATCTAGAGTAACTATATCTTTAGATAATGTGTCTTGGAGGTGTTTGGGGCCAAGTACAATAACTTCAGTTTGGTCCGAGTTTAACATTAAAAAATTGCACGCCATCTAGGTCTTTATGTCCTTAAGGCATGCTTGAAGTTTAGCTAACTGATTAGTTTCATCTGGCTTGATAGATATTTCTGGGTATCATCAATACCCAATGAAAGTTTATGGAGTGTTTCCTAATAATATTGCCTAGAGGAAGCATATACTGTATAAGGTGAATAGAATCAGTCCAAGCACAGAACCTTGTGGAACTCCGTGACTAACTTGGATGTGCACGGAGGACTCACCGTTAACATGTACAAACTGAGATTGATCTGATAGATAGGATTTAAACCAGCTTAGTGCGGCTCCTTTATTGCCAATTACATGTTCCTGTCTCTGTAATAGGATGTGATGGTCAATGGTGTCGAACGCCGCACTAAGATCTAACAAGACCAGTACAGAGACAAGTCCATTGTCTGATGCAATTAAAAAGTCATTTTTAATTTTCACCAGTGCTGTCTATACTATGATGCACTCTAAATCTTGACTGAAAATCCTCAAATAAACTATTTATTATTTAGAAAGTCACCCAACTGATGCCAACTGCTTGCTCAAGGATCTTAGAGATAAAGGGAAGGTTAGATATAGGTCTATAGTTGGCTAAAACCCCCAGATCAAGAGTGGGCTTTTTAAGAAGCGGTTTAATTACAGCTACTTTAAAGGATTGTGGTACATAGCCTCATATATACTTAAAGACAGATTGATCATATCCAGTAAAGAAGTGCTACCTAAGGGTAAAACGTCTTTAAGCAGCCTAGTTGGAATGGGGTCTAAGAGACAGGTTGATGGCTTAGATGAAGAGATCATCGAAGTTAGTTGAAGAAGGTCGATAGGAGCAAAGCAGGCAAAATATATATCAGGTTTTACAGTTGTTTCTAAGGTTTCTGTGTTTGAAGATACAGTGGGTACGGAAAGTATTCAGACCCCTTTTAAATTTTTCACTCTTTGTTTCATTGCAGCCATTTGTTAAAGTCAAAAAAGGTTCATTTTATTTCTCTTTAATGTACACTCAGCACCATCTTGACAGAAAAAAAACAAATGTAGAAATTTCTGCAAATGTATTAAAAAAGAAAAACTGAAATATCACATGGTCATAAGTATTCAGACCCTTTGCTCAGTATTGAGTAGAAGCACCCTTTTGAGCTAGTACAGCCATGAGTCTTCTTGGGAATGATGCAACAAGTTTTTCACACCTGGATTTGGGGATCCTCTGCCATTCTTCCTTGCAGATCCTTTCCAGTTCTGTCAGGTTGGATGGTGAACGTTGGTGGACAGCCATTTTCAGGTCTCTCCAGAGATGCTCAATTGGGTTTAGGTCAGGGCTCTGGCTGGGCCAGTCAAGAATGGTCACAGAGTTGTTCCGAAGCCACTCCTTTGTTATTTTAGCTGTGTGCTTAGGGTCATTATCTTGTTGGAAGGTGAACCTTCGGCCCAATCTGAGGTCCTGAGCACCCTGGAAGAGGTTTTCTTCCAGGATCTCTCTGTACTTGGCCGCATTCATCTTTCCTTCAATTGCAACCAGTCGCCCTGTCCCTGCAGCTGAAAAACACCCCCATAGCATAATGCTGCCACCACCATGTTTCACTGTTGGGATTGTATTGGGCAGGTGATGAGCAGTGCCTGGTTTTCTCCACACATACCGCTTAGAATTAACGCCAAAAAGTTCAATCTTGGTCTCATCAGACCAGAGGATCTTATTTCTCATAGTCTGGGAGTCCTTCATGTGTTTTTTGGCAAACTCTATGCAGGCTTTCATATGTCTTGCACTGAGGAGAGGCTTCCGTCGGGCCACTCTGCCATAAAGCCCCGACTGGTGGAGGGCTGCAGTGATAGTTGACTTTCTGGAACTTTCTCCCATCCTCCTACTGCATCTCTGGAGCTCAGCCACAGTTATCGTTGGGTTCTTCTTTACCTCTCTCACCAAGGCTCTTCTCCCACGATTGCTCAGTTTGGCTGGACGGCCAGGTCTAGGAAGAGTTCTGGTCATCCCAATCTTCTTCCATTTAAGGATTATGGAGGCCACTGTGCTCTTAGGAACCTTGAGTGCTGCAGAAATTCTTTTGTAAACTTGGCCAGATCCGTGCCTTGCCACAATTCTGTCTCTGAGCTCCTTGGGCAGTTCCTTCGATTCTCATTTGCTCTGACATGCACTGAGAGCTGTAAGGTCTTATATAGATAGGTGTGTGCCTTTCCTAATCATGTCCAATCAGTTTAATTAAACACAGCTGGACTCCAATGAAGGAGTAGAACCATCTCAAGGAGGATCAGAAGAAATGGACAGCATGTGAGTTAAATATGAGTGTCACAGCAAAGGGTCTGAATATTTATGACCATGTGATACTTCAGTTTTTCTTTTTTAATAAATTTGCAAAAATTTCTATATTTCTGTTTTTTTTTCTGTCAAGATGGGGTGCTGAGTGTACATTAATGAGAAATAAAATTAACTTTTTTGATTTTATGGCTGCAATGAAACAAATAGTGAAAAATTTAAAGGGGTCTGAATACTTTCCGTACCCACTGTAAATCGGTACTGGTTTCTCTAATAGTTAAAATTTTATTATTAAAGAAGCCCATGAAGTCGTTACTGCTGAGGGCTATAGGAATGCATGGCTCAATAGAGCTATGATTTTCTGTCAGCCTGGCTACAGTGCTGAAAAGAAACCGTGTTTTTATTTTCTTCTATGAATGATGAGTAGTAGTATAGCCACAGCAATATCAGATAGACATCTAGAGTAAGAGTTTTTGCCTAATGGCGTGTAGTCCAGTAATAGCAGTTCAAAAGTTATTAAATAATGGTCCGAAAAAGAAGGATTCTGTGGAACGACTATTAAATGTTCAATTTCAATGCCATATACCAGAACAAGGTTGAGGGTGTGGTTAAAACAGTGAGTGGCTTCATGTACACTCTGACAAAAGCCAATCTAATCTAATAATGAGATAAACACATTACTAAGGCTATCATTTTCAAAGTCCACATGAATATTAAAATCACCTACAATAATTACTTTATCTGTTTTAAGGGCCAAACTTGATTTAAAAACTCTGAGAATTCCGATTAAAAATTCAGAATAAGGACCAAGAGCGCAGTACACTATAACAAATAGAATTGGCTGTCATGTTTTCAAGGTTCGGTGTGAAAGACTGAGTTATAATTTAGTTTAGGTTTAGGGTTGATTAATAGTCTTGAGTCGAAGATGGCTGTAACTCCACCTCCTCGGCCTCGATGAATAGTAGAGTAGATAATAGAGTATTAATATGACTGGACATTTAGGCTAACATATTCTTCATGACCCAGCCAGGTTTCAGTAAGACAAAATAAGTCAATATGATGTTCTGATATTATATCGTTCAATAGTACAGCTTTAGATGACAGAGATCTGATGTTTAAGAGTCCACATTTAATTCTTCTATTTTGTTGTGCTATTTCAGCGTTTTTGTTTAGGTTTTTATGTATAACTCTTCTTCTGTTAACTTTAGATTTTATTAATTTAAGTGGTCGGGGGGCAGACACCGTACTAAGGAGTTTTGGATGGGTAACTACTCTGGAAGCCCAGAGAAGCATGTAAGACTGCAACTCTGCTTCCTGGTCTCAACTCTGCGTTGTCATGGTTTAGATCCACTAATAAACAGATTTCTAGATATGAGAGCTGCTCCATCCAAAGTGGGATGAATGCCGTCTCTCTTAATCAGACCAGGTCTTCCCCAAAAAGTCAGCCAATTATCTACAAAGTCCACATCATTTGCTGGACACCACCTTGACAGCCAGCGGCGGAATGAAGATATGCGGCTAAACGTGTCATCACTGGTCAGATTTGGCAGGGGCCCAGAGAAAACTACGGAGTCCGACATTGTCTTTGCATATGTATACACTGACTCAACATTAACTTTAGTGACCTCCGATTGGCGTAAACGGGAGTTGTTACCGCCGACGTGAATAACAATCCTACTGTATTTACGTTTATCCTTAGCCAGCAGTTTTAAATAGGATTCAACGTTGCCCGCTCTGGCCCCAAGAATACATTTGACTATGGTCGCTGGTGTCACTAACTTCACGTTTCTCAAAATGGAGCTGCCAAAAATCATAGTTGGTTTCTCAGCGGCTGTGTCGCTGAGTGGGGAGAACTTGTTAGAAATGTGAACAGGTTGGTGGTGAACCGTGGGCTTCTGCTTAGGGCTATGCTTCCTTCGGACAGTCACCCAGCCTCCCTGGTTTCAGAGACGGCTTACAGGAGCTACCTCTGGTCGGTCCGCACCGGCTACTGGGGGCTGGCTAACTACAGCAGCTAATGATTGAGTTCCCATGGTGCGGAACCACGTTTCTAATTCACTAAGCCTTGCCTCCAATGCTACAAATAAACTACATTTATTACATGTACCATTATCACTAGAGGAGGCAGAGGAATAGCTAAACATTTGACATACCGAACAAGAGAGAGCAGGAGAGTGAGAGGGAGAGAGAGGAGCCATTGCTAGCTGCTAAGCTATAGAACGTAGCTAGCAAAAATTAATAGCGTGTAATCTGTGGAATTAGCGAAAAACTCATTAAAAGAAGGAGAGAGCTATGAGCGCTTGAGCAGAACAAGTGTACATTTAAATGTATAGCAGATAGTTAGTCACTATAATGAAGAATCGAACAAAATTAATTTTGATGAGCTAGAGCAGCAGAATTACGCTACTAGTAAAACAAACACTGGTGACCAGAAATGAGACAATACGCTTACCGTAGCACGTCAGCCTCACTGTGACGTGTTATTGGCTCTGTTATTAATACTGACATTATTTTTCCTATAGCTGTCATTCCTGTTGTTATTAATGTATTAATATTAACACTACAATTACATTTCTACTATTTAAAAAATTCTAGGTGGTATTCGCATTGTGCCCCCTCTCTCCCACCCCCTCTTTCCCAAAATCAATCTCTCTCTCTCTCTCTCTCTCTCTCTCTCTCTCTCTCTCTCTCTCTCTCTCTCTCTCCGCCCACCATTGAGTCTGGTTCTGTCCAAGTTTTCTGCCTCTTAAAAGAAGTTTTTTTTCTTGCCGCTGTCACCAAATGCTTGCTCATGGTGGGATTTGTTGGGTCTCTGTAAATAATATAAAGAGTACGGTCTAGACCTGCTCTATAGGAAAAGTGCAATGAGATAACTTCTGTTATGAATTAGCGCTATGTAAATAAAATTGAATTGAATACAGAGGCTCTGTCCCAGGTGTATCCTGACCCATCAGGGCCCTGGACCTGTGCCTGGCACCCCTTTCAAGTTATCCATCCTTGGGTCTAG
The DNA here is from genome assembly GCF_020085105.1 of Siniperca chuatsi. Taxonomy (NCBI): domain Eukaryota; kingdom Metazoa; phylum Chordata; class Actinopteri; order Centrarchiformes; family Sinipercidae; genus Siniperca; species Siniperca chuatsi. Next base: position 1,232,563 of record NC_058053.1, read on the forward strand.
GTCACGTTAATTGATTAATTATATTACTAGGAATTGTTGTTATATTCATCTGGAAAGTACTGACAAAATGTGGTGTAAATGTCAATAAATTATTAGGTTATTAGCCTGTAACGGCTATCGATATAAATTAACCAGACGCATGTATTATGTAATATAAGCTATTTATCGAGAATAACTACATGTGTGTTTTGAAATAACAATTATACTGTATTAAATGACATTTGATTAAGAAAAATATGCTTTTAGAGCATTAGAAATGCCTGTTTTACCTGTCTGGGATACCGTGAGTTGAAAACAGCATATGTCCGGACTACTACAGTGATGTGAAAAAGTGTTTGCCCCCTTCCTGATTTCTTATTTTTTTGCATGCTTGTCACACTTAAATGTTTCAGATCATCAAACAAATTTAAATTCTAGTCAAAGATAACACAAATAAACACGAAATGCAGTTTTTAAATGAAGGTTGTTTATTATTAAGGGAAATAATTTTGGCCCACTCATCTTTGCAGAATTGTTGTAATTCAGCCACATTGGAGGGTTTTTGAGCATGAACTGCCCTTTTAAGGTCATGCCACAGCATCTCAATAGGATTCAGGTCAGGACTTTGACTAGGCCACTCCAAAGTCTTCATTTTGTTCTTCTTCAGCCATTTAGAGGTGGACTTGCTGGTGTGTTTTGGATCATTGTCCTGCTGCAGAACCGAAGTTCGCTTCAGCTTGAGGTCACGAACAGATGGCCGGACATTCTCCTTCAGGAGTTTTTGGTAGACAGCAGAATTCATGGTTCCATTTATCACAGCAAGTCTTCCAGGTCCTGAAGCAGCAAAACAGCCCCAGACCATCACACTACCACCACCATATTTTACTGTTGGTATGATGTTCTTTTTCTGAAATGCGGTGTTACTTTTACGCCAGATGTAATGGGACACACACCTTCCAAAAAGTTCATCTTTTGTCTTGTCAGTCCACAGAGTATTTTCCCAAAAGTCTTGGGGATCATCAAGATGTTTTCTGGCAAAAATGAGACGAGCCTTAATGTTCTTTTTGCTCAGCAGTTGTTTTCGTCTTGGAACTCTGCCATGCAGGCCTTTTTTGCCCAGTCTCTTTCTTATGGTGAAGTCATGAACACTGACCTTAACTGAGGCAAGTGAGGCCTGCAGTTCTTTGGATGTTGTTGTGGGGTTTCTGAATGGCTGAAGAAGAACAAAATGAAGACTTTGGAGTGGCCTAGTCAAAGTCCTGACTTGAATCCTATTGAGATGGGCCTAAATTCCTCCACAGCGCTGTAAAAGACTCATTGCAAGTTATCGCAAACACTTGATTGCAATTGTTGCTGCTAAGGATGGCCCAACCAGTTATTTGGTTTAGGGGGCAATCAAGCTTGAGTGTGGATGTATTAAGGCAGCAAATCAAATTTACTACAGCAAGTGTCTGAAATACAGTGAGTCTACGTTGGCCTGTAGCCTAGAACAGAACAGAAAATGCATTAAAATGCAAAAAAGCCCATTTGTGACTGACTTAAGCAACACTGAAAATATCTTTTATCTCTGTAGCATCTTGTTTTTCTGCAGTTTCAACAATAAGAAGTACTCAAGTTAACTGACAGTGAATTTTTAGGTCAGATTTTACTCCTTTGTGTAACTGTTGACTGTCTTTATTTTCAGGATCAATGCAGTTTCTAATGGCCAGGTGAGAGGAGACACATATGGAGAGGGCTGCCTTGGCAGGACAGGTGTGTTTCTCTAAATGTGTGTGAGTTTGTGTGTATGCATTTTGTCTTAGACTGGGACATATAACTGCGCACAGAAATCTTGTAATATATTTATGTATACCATTAAATAGTGCTGGAGCTGACTGTATTGATTTGGATATTGGATATGAGGTGGGAAATGGGGATGTTGTCATGCTAACATGCTAAGCTAAGATGTTGACCATGGTAAACATTACCTACTAAACACCAGCATGATAACTTTGTCAGTGTGACTATGCTTCTATTAGCATTTAGCTAACGTACAGCCTCACTGAGCCACTAATGTTTTTGTAGTCTCAGTTTTGTTTTTCAATTTGGTCCAAAAAAGAAGCAGGAGCTTTGGTACTGATTTATGAAAAGTTCACAGTAAAAAAAAAAAAAAAAAAAGCAGATATGCTGCTCAATCCATTTTTGAAGTTGCATGCATTATAGTTTAGAGTATGTTTATCTATAATATATCAATTGGACTGGGACCACATCTGTTTGGAACATTATGGGGCTCAAGGGTTAGCAATGACATGTTATGAGGTAACGTAAAGGACAGGGCCCCAATGAAAAAAAGTTTCCAGATGTGTCTTGGGGGTCCAGGAAAGTAAGATAAATGTTTTGAGGGTAAGAAGGGGGACCCCAACTAAGGTTAAAGGTCAATGTCTAGAATGGTGTATACATTAAGCTTTTCTTGGTTCTTTGAGTATTCCTTGTACTACTCCTTAGCTGATATTAAATCCCGCCTGATTGAAGGTCGACTCGTGACTCTGTGTGTGTGTCCTGTCTTGTCATCTCTCGGCAAAGAATCTTACCTATCACGTGGTTGTACAACAAAACAGCTATGAGGGTACTTTTCTGTCTTTTATTATGCAGTCAAACAGAATAGGTTTGAGAGCAAAACTTTCCACACCGCAATCAATTTTTTTATTTTTATTGCAAGTAAAATTAATTTGTGATTTAAAAATGTATTAATGCAAAAAAAAGCAGTGTTGGGCAAGCTTCTTGGAAATTGTAGTTAGCTAAGCTACCAGTTACTCTACATTAAATGAAGCTACACTACACTGAAGCTACCTCCCAGAGAAATGTAGCAAGCTAAGCTACAGCAACATGGCAAAAGTAGCTTACTACAAAGAACCTTCTTTTTTTCTTTTTTTCACATTGAAACAACATTCCAAGTCAATGCTATCTCAGTGATCAATAAAACGAGCAATAAGCTGTGCTCTCTGCTCTCACTGCTCCAAAACCAACTACGCTTAATTGTAGTTAGCTAGTGGTTAGCTGCTGACAAGTAGGTGGCTGCACGGTGTTTGCAGACTGCACTGAATTGTGATGGTTATCTTATTCGATGGTTGTGTTAGCTTATTCAGAAATCACCTGAATGTGTGAACTCAAGCTCGCGTGTCTGTATTCTGCTGCAGCAGAAACGTCATAGGCATCAACCCAAGGATTGGTAAGTGATGTCACCGTCATACAGAAGCACTACACATACACTTCCGTGCAGACGGTGGCGTCACTTACCGATCCTTAGCAGTTTTATTTATTTATTAGCCGATGTGGTCTGAATGTTAGCTGAATGTTAGCTTCATAAATGTTCAAGTTTACTCAAAATGCTTGAGGAGATGTAACGTTAGCTTGTAGGGACGCTCCTGCACTTGATCAATAAAAGAGCTAAGCTACTGAAAAGCTATTTGATTCAGAAGACAGCAACGCTACCACCACGCTACAGAGAAATGTAGTTAAACAAGTAGCGCCACTTCTGCCCAACACTGTCCAAAAGTTTTGTTTTCAAATCCAAAAGTTTTGCTTTTGAAACCAAAGCTTTACTTGCTGTTGAGCTGACTATCGTGGGTGGGACCTATGCTGAAAGATGTAAAACACGTCCCTATTGGCCAGCCTTGATTGGAGTGGCAGCTGGGCAACATCCACTGTTAGTAAACAGGGGAGACGGAGCGGGAGCGGAGAAGACAGAAAGTCACTGCACAGGTAAGTTTATGCATAACTTCCGTCTTCATAATAGCAAGCATGTTATGTTTGAACTGGTGCATGTAGATTGCTTTTGTGTGACGATCTGTGATATTGTAATGGGTTAAAAATACATACTATTTTGTCAGCCTGTAAGTTAGCTGCTAGCTTAGCCCAGTAAGATAGTCACTACCGATACGTGCCCAGGCTGCCTATTAGCCTGCATAGCGTTGTGTATGTCGCTACTAGTAAACAGGACTATTTGTGTTCGATCTAATGTTAGTTAAAGTTATATTTGTGATGTACTATATTATTTTATCAGCCTACATCTTAACGTTAGTCTAATCTGTCTGGGTTCCAGCCACCTGTTTTTACGTGCATTTTCGGAACTGTGACCTGTCATATCTGTGTGGAGCGATGAGGAGACTGTAACCATCCTTATCATCATCATCATCATAATAATAATAATAATAATAATAATAATAATAATACGTGAAACAACAGAAATGTCACATTTACATCATGTTTTCTACATTGTTTTTTTCACCATTTGAGGTTTGACTGGCGCTCACCCAATTACGTCATCTTGTTGCGCCCTCTTATTCTGGAGAATTAGCGCCACCTACTGCTTATCTCAATAAACCAACTCCTAATAATCACGTTACCGTAATGGATGGAAACAAAGTATTCATTCGCATTTACTTTTGCAGATTTTTGGCCCACCAAACAAAATTACCTTGGGCAATATGGCTTTATATGTATGTGAATGTGTTATTGATATAACTGGTGAGAGAAAAAATATTACTTGTTGTCCAGTATTGTCCTGCAGTATTGTACAGCTTGTGCATGACCGGACCGATCAATTGTTAAAAACATTTATGCTTTGCTCTGTATGATCACATTACGATGTTATGCACCTTCATATAAGGACATCGATGATCAATTACGTTTTTTGTAGTCAAATCAAGTGTTATGTCTTTACTGTAGATTGTTTTCTATCATTTGAATGGATCATCATGCACCTGCAGCAGGCAAAGTTCTATACATCCATCTCATGGCCATGTTGTTTCAGAGTGCCCATTACTGCATGACGCAGGTGAAGGCGGTACCACCAACTATGGCCTGCATAAGCACTCTACTAACATGGCATTGGCCACAGACACAGGTAACAGGTTTGTGCAACATTGTGTAAAACCCTGACAATAACTGATATATTAAAGCAAGATATTACTACAGTCATGGCTGTTTGTTTGTATCATTCACAGGATGACTGATTGAGAGCTTACCGAAAGGTGTGGAATACTTGACTTACTGGAGCCGGGAGATGGCTGCATGGCAGACGAAGGGTTCACCATTGAGAAGACGCTGTCTGACCATGGGGCAAAGCTGATCCTACCCTCCTTTTAAAACCACAGCGCAGTTAATCAAAGAAGATGCTCTGAAAACACAAGCCATAGCTCGGCTTCAAATTCTTGTTTAAAGAGCAATCAGAAGAGTGAAACAGAGTGTCATATCTGGGTCAACACTCCTCTAACTTTGTCTGGGACAGTCAGCCAGCTGTGGACTAACTGCTGCTTGATGACCAACTTTCAGGAACCACTTGATTTGAAAGGCCACATACCTGTTGCATAGAATATGAATGTGTTAAATGTCATAGCCAATAATGAATTATCCTTTAGACAGTGGTGGAATGTAACTAAGTACATTTACTCAGGTACTGAAGTACAATTTTGACATACTTGTACTTAACTCGAGCAGTATAATTTAATGCTACTTTATACTTCTACCCCACTACATTTCAGAGTCAAATAGTGTATCTTTTTATTCCACAAAATATATTTGACACTTAGTTACGTTTCTCATATATGCTGATATGATGCGTACTGTGCTACTAATCTACCCAGTGGTATACAAAGTATCTAAAATTGGCTCCACATTGATGAACTACAACATTAAAATATTCTTACACGTAGTTGTTAGTGATAAAAACAGAATAATAAAATATTCTATAATAACATTTTTAAAAGGTGCCATTCTGCATACTGAGTATTTTTACTTTTGATAATTTTTCTGATAATGCTTCTGTACTTTGAATTACATCCTGAATTCAGGACTTTTACTTGGAATTGAGTAATTTTAGACTATGGTATTTCTATTTTTACTTAAGTAAAGGATTTGAGTACTTCCACCACTGTCTTACACAAAAAGTATGAATTCATGTTTGTGTTGACTGACATGATGATCAACTGTAGGTTAATGCAAGTACAGTGAGCTTAATTCTCATTAGGCCAAGAGCATTTAGTTAGTGCATTTTACCCATTTGTTTACAACTGTCTTTTATGTAGTTCTGCAGTAAGAGAGTAATAGTTATGTATATATAGAATTTGCAAAGAACAGTCACTCGTGAGCTAAAATAATACTTTTAATATTTGTTTACATTGTTTAACAAGACCAGTCCCACTGACTAGTATCCATTTACTAAAATACTTAAAACCCCAAAACATGTCTCTTAGAATTTATTACATTTATAAATATTTACACACACAGGCTCCTAGATATACAGGTAAGATATCTGACAAGTATAATAGACAAAGAGTTACTGGTGTTTACTCAGTAAATATATTTCTAAAGGTGCTATTGACATGAAAATTTCATCAGATGTTGGTAACAACTCATGAAATCTACACATGCAAAGAATTCTAACCATAGATGTCCATAAATTATGTGTTATAATGTTAAATGACAGGGAAAAGTATTGAAAGCCAAGACCAGTAATTAGAAAGCAATCCTGCCCCTTGTCAGTGCAAATTAATATCAGCTGGTTCAGTCCCAACTGATGGCCTATAAAAAAGTGTCTCATTACCAAGGTGTCAAAAGAAACATCTCATGATGCGTAAAAGCAAAGAGCTTGCTCAAGACCTTTGCATCCTTATTGTTGCAAAACATACTGATGGCATTGGTTACAGAAGGATTTCAAAACTTCTGAATGTTCCATTGAGCACTGTTGGGGCCATAATCCAGAAGTGGAAAGAACATAATTTCACCATAAACCGGCCACGACCAGGTGCTCCTGCAAGATTTCTGACAGAGGAGTGAAAAGAATTATCAGAGTTGTTCAAGAGCCAAGGACCACTTGTGGACAGCTTCAGAAGGACCTGGAATTAGCAGGTATAATTGTTTCAAAGAAAACGATAAGTAATGCACTCAACTGCCGTGGCTTGTATGCACGCTCACCGCGCAAGACTCCATTACTGAAGAAAAAGCTTGTTTAAAGTTTGCTGCACAACATTTGGACAACCCTGTGACATGCTGGGAGAATATAGTCTGGTCAGATGAGACCAAAACTGAACTCTTTGGATGCCATAATACACGCTGTGTTTGGAGGAGAAATGGCACTGCACATCACCCCCAAAACACCACACCAACAGTAAAGTTTGGAGGTGGAAACATCATGGTGTGGGGCTGTTTTTCAGCATACGGTACTGGCAAACTTCATATAATTGAAGGAAGGATGAATGGGGGAAAAATGTACAGAGACATTCTTTATAAAAATCTGCTGCCATCTACCAGGATGATGAAGATGAAACGAGGAAGGACATTTCAGCAAGACAATGAACACAAACACACAGCCAAGGAAACTCTCTCAATTGGTTTCAGAGAAAGAAAATAAAGCTGCTAGAACGGCCCAGCCAATCACCTAACTTGAATCCAATTGAAAATCTATGGAAAGAACTAAAGATCAGAGTTCATAGACGAGGCCCCCGGAACCTTCAAGATTTGAAGACTGAAAAAATGGGCCAAAATCACACTTCAGCAATGCATGCAACTCATTTCTCCATACAGGAGGCGTCTTGAAGCAGTCATTACTAACAAAGGCTTTTGTATGAAGTATTAAATGAATTTCACTAAGCGTATTCAATACTTTTTCCCTGTCATTTAACATTATTATACATTTTATAAATTCAAAATTTTAAATTATACTTAATTTATGGACATCTATGGTTAGATTTCTTTGCATGTGTGGATTTCATGAGTTGTTACCAACATCTGGTCAAAATTTCATGTTAATAGCACCTTTAGAAATATATTTACTGAGAAAAAGGGTGACATGTTCAATACTTATTTTACCTGCTATATGTACCAAAAAAGTAAAGGTCCAACTGACCTTGAACCTGCCAGTAGAATTTGATTTCTTTTCAGTTTTGCCTGGCCATTCACACATTTGACATGCCCCGCCTCAGAAATGTTACAGATGTCTAGGCATTTAAATTCTGGAAGCTCAAAACTAGGTGCTACATTAGGGTCATAAAACTTTGCATCTGTTCTGGCACCAAGATGAGGAGCATTGGGATGTATGACAAAGCCACAGGGTGAGACATTTACATTGAACAGTTTTGAGTATTGTTCCAGCACCTGAGGTTCACGCTCAAGGCCCTTTTTCATTGTACTAGTTTGTTGTACTCCCTCACACATGGCAAACCTCATAGAACCTACTGGCTGTTACTCTGGGCTGGTGCATTTCTTTCCATATTGGACACTGCTGTTGTATGCCCTCCTCTATCATAGCTGCAATCTCCTGTGTGGCATTTAGGATCTCCAAATGGAAGAACTGGTGGAAGTTTGGGACAAAGTGTACAGCAGTGGAAAACTTAGCACCGTCCACAGGGAGTCTGGGGAATGCTGGGGCATCTGGGTGTTTGGCATGGCCAGTGGTAAACCTCGTGCCACAGGTCAAAACCTGGAGTCAACCAGTAAAAGCTCAGACAAGCCATTTAGCACAGAGGATATTAGTGGTTGGGGTCTAAGGCTTTTTAGTTCTTCCCCAAGGGACAACACTGATGGGACAGGGAGGGATTCTGAAACAAATGAGGCATTAAAAAAAAAATCCATAAATGTACAGGTATTAAATTCAGCATCCTTCCACACTTATCTTGCAAGTTCAAATTGGTAACATACAACAATATAATCATGAATACACAGACAGCAGTATGACAATACAGTAATAATGACCATCCACTTGATGGAGCATTGATTTACATATGCTCCTGGCAGATGGCTTTGGTTTCTTCATCACCAAGTCCTGAATATGTTCTGCACAGATCCCCTGAGAATGATACAAACAAACAGCCATGACTGTAGTAATATCTTGCTTTAATATATCAGTTATTGTCAGGGTTTTACACAATGTTGCACAAACCTGTTACCTGTGTCTGTGGCCAATGCCATGTTAGTAGAGTGCTTGTGCAGGCCGTAGTTGGTGGTACCCCCTTCACCTGCATCATGCTATAATGGGCACTCGTATATAGAACTTTGCCTGCTGCACAGGTGCATGATGATCCATTCAAATGATAGAAAACAATCTACAGTAAAGACATAACACTTGATTTGATTACAAGAGATTTCATCGATCATTTTTAAAATCATATTGTGCTTATATTAAGGTGCATAACATTGTAATGTGATCGTACTGTACAAAGTATAAATGATAACACTTATGGTCATGCACAAGCTGTACAATACTGGACAACAAGTAATATTTATTATTATTAATAATCTCTCACCTGTAACATCAATAATACTGTCACTACACATTCCCATACGTATAAAGCTAAGTAACCATAAAGCCTTATTCTCAAAGGTAATTTCGTTTGGTGGGCCAAAAATCGGCAAAAGAAAATGCGAATGAATGCTTTGTTTCCATCCACTACCGTAATGTGATTATTTGGAGTTGGTTTATTGAGATAAGCAGAAGGTGGCGCCAATTCTCCAGAATAAGAGGCTGCAACAAGATGATGTAATTGAGTGAGCGCGTGAAAAAAACAATGTAGAAAACATGATGGAAATGTGACATTTCTGTTTGTTTCATGTATTAATGTGAGGAAGGTTACAGTCTCCTCATCGCTCCACACAGATCTGATCTTTTCATCTGCCACTATTATTAAAATTGAAAATGCGCATCAAAACAGGTGGATGGAATCCAGACAGCTCAGCTAGCGTGACACCTAAGATGAGAAAGTGACTAACGTTAACTAATGTTCAAATGGTGGCTTTTTTGGATTTGCATTAATACATTTTGAATCACAGATTAATTTTACTTGCAATCAAAACTTTTTGATTGCAGTGTTGATAGTTCTGCTCTCAAACCTATTCTGTTTGCATAATAAATTGCATAATAAAGACACAAAAGTACACTCATAAACAGCAAGATTGGATGATACCAGATATTACTGCTACCCCTGTCACGTGACACGTTTCTTTTCGAAATTAATGAATTCTAAAAAATTCTAATTAATGAAACTGTTCATGAAGACAAATGCAATTGCTAAAACAATTTATGCATGTCAAGGTTATGTCATTCATGTTCAGGTTAATAGAGGCTACTGTAGCCTTCATTATAGCTGGCATAATACAATATTCTATTTTATAATTGGAATATGCACCAATATGTTCCAATTCCTTCCCAGCTACAATATTAAAAAGCACTTTTGCCCAGACAAAATGTGTGTGTTTGTGTGTGTGCACATACCTGTGAGAGATAAATGTGTGTGTTAGGATTAATTATATGTGTGCCCACAGCACAGTTGCCTTTTTTAAATTAAGCCTCTGTCCATCAAAATATCTGTGCACATCTCTGCCTCAGGTCAGCATCTGATCAAACAGTCAGTGTTTCTAGTGGAAACACTATTTGTATTTGTCAACTGTTTAAAGACAACATCCTGTTCATAAACTACCACTAGACAACTAGATAATTTTTGTTGATTTATATTATTTAATACACACAAAACATTGCAATGGTTCTGTGTTCATACCTTATAAAATACTGTTTGTATTGTATACCAGCAATTTTTGCCACAAGCACTGTTGCTCTGCTTTCAGTCTATTGGCTTATCATCAAAAATATTGTGCTGTAATAGTAACTAGTGAACTAATGAAAGTGATTACCGTGTCCTTGCAGGAGCTCGTCTCTGGCTGTTTATCGGCTTCATGATGATGTTTGGCTCACTCATCGCCTCCATCTGGATCCTGTTCGGTGGCTACGTCATGCCAAGTAAGTGTCCACTTGAACACCACATTTTCTTACTGTCTTACTATTTCTTCTTTGCCACTTCCTTCTGTCCCTGCTTGTCTTTTTGTACTTATATTGATTGATTCCACAGTTGAAACAAGTTGATGGATTATTTGGTACATGTACTTTATTATAAACTATTTCAATTTTATTTATATAATGCCAATTCATAACAATAGTTATCTCATTGCACTTTTCCTATAGAGCAGGTCTAGACCTTAATCTTTATAATATTTACAGAGACCCAACAAATCCCACCACGAGCAAGCATTTGGTGACAGTGGAGTAACTACCGTGGCATCTGTAAAAATCTCATTGGCTACCTCCAAAAACGCCGCACCATTTGACATGTATATACCCTTCAAATGTTAATTAACAAACATGTACACCAAACAAAAAATGTTAAGATATTGTTTTATTGATTTCAAGAAAGCTATCGACATTATTTGGCATGAAGGGCTCTATTACAGACTTCTACATAGGGGTATAGGGGGCAAAATGTATGATCCGGTTAAATCAATGTATTTGGAAAATAGGTGTGCTGTTAAAATTGCAGACAAACAAACAGAATCCTTCACCCTGAGAAGAGGTGTTCGTCAGGGCTGCAACTTAAGCCTGACTTTATTTAATGTGTATATAAATGAACTTGCTGTACAGTTGGATCAGTGTGCTGCTCCTGGCCTCTCCCTCCTAGATAGAGAGGTGAAGTGTCTGTTTTATGCTGATGACCTTGTTCTACTGTCTCCTACTGAACAAGGACTACAGCAACAGCTGGACATAGTAGAAAAGTACAAGAAGTAAAAGTCAGAACTGGGCCCTGGAAGTAAATATGAAGAAAACTTAATGTCAGGATTGTTAAAAAATGCCCCAGATGCCAGGAGAACAAATAGCAGTTTACCATAAATAATCATATCATTGAACACAGTATGAGTTATACCTACCTTGGTATAACCATAACAGCATCAGGGAATTTCAACATGGCAGTGAATGCACTAAAAGAAAAAGCTCGAAGAGCTCTAAATGCAATTAAGAGAGCATGAAATTCCATTATCCACTTCCCCTCATCCCTGCGGCTCTGGAACATCTCCGTGGTGCCACTGTCTTCACCAAGTTGGACCTCCGCAGCGCCTACAACCTCATTCAAATACGTGAGGGGGACAAGTGAAAGACAGCCTTCATAACTCCTACAGGACATTACCAATATTGTGTTATGCCCTATGGCCTGGTCAACGCCCCCTCCGTATTCCAGGACTTCATCCATAAGGTGCTTCAGGAGTTCCTCCACAAGTTCGTCCTGGTCTACATCGATGATATCCTGATCTACTCCCGAAGCATGGCCGAACATCGCCACCGCGTGGCGGAGGTCCTGAAACACCTGAGGGAGTTCCAGCTCTTCCTAAAAGCTGAGAAGTGTACCTTCCACCAACCCTCAGTGCAGTTCCTTGGTTACAACATCAGCAGCAGTGGCATCCAGATGGACGAGGGGAAGGTCGATGCCATAAGGACATGGCCCACTCCATCGACAATCAAGGAGCTCTAAAGATTTCTAGGATTTGCAAACTTCTACCAACGATTCATCCAGGGCTACAGCTCCATTGTGCATCCACTCACCAACCTACTCCGTAATAAGCCCAAGTCACTGTCCTGGTCAGCAGCTGCCAACGAGGCCATCAATACCTTAAAGGAAGCCTTCACCAGTGCACCGCTCCTCGTTCACCCCGACCCGGAGAAACCCTTCGTCGTGGAGGTGGACGCCTCCACCACAGGAGTAGGAGCGGTGCTCTCACAGCAGCAGCCAGCCTGACTCCATCCATGTGCCTTCTTCTTCCTCAAGCTCAGCCCAGCGGGGAGAAACTACGACAGTGGCAACCTGGAACTTCTTGCCATAAACCTTGGAGGAGTGGAGGCACTGGCTGGAGGGTGCCAAGCACCCATTCCTGGTACTCACAGACCATAAAAATCTAGAATATCTACGAGAGGGCAGATGCATTTTCCCGCCTATGCACCTCCGATGAGACCACAGAACACATCATTCCTAGGAATATCATCGTTAGTCCTATCCAATGAGCGGACCACTCAATGCCTCCTCCGACACTCCACCGGGCTGTCCCCCGGGCTTGCAATACGCGCGCAGAACACAACGCAACGCACTCTTCTCTGGGCACTGGCCACCGAGGGGCCAATGAAACCCTCTCGCTGCTAGGAGAGCGCTTCGGGTGGCCAAATATGGCTAGGGATGCGAGGAGGTACATCCAGGGATGTCAGGAATGTGCTGTTTCTAAAAGCCTGCGCCACCTTCCATCCGGCCAATTACTTCCGCTGCCCGTTCCCAACAGATCTTGGTCACACCTAGGAGTGGATTTCATAACCGACTTGCCTGCCTCCGATAACAACACCTGCATCCTGGTAGCAGTAGACCGATTCTCCAAGTTCTGCAGACTATTACCCCTCAAGGGCCTACCCACAGCCATGGAGACAGCAGAACCACGTGTTTCGCTATTATGGTATACCGGAGGACATAGTGTCAGACCACGGACCCCTATTCATTTCCAGAGTTTGGAGAGCCTTCTCCCTCCTGGGTGTGACAGTAAGCCTATCATCTGGGTACCATCCGCAGTCGAACGGGCAGACGGAAAGGAAGATCCAGGAGATCAGCCAGTTCCTACATACCTTCTGCCATGGCCACCAGAACTCTTAGAACCAGTTCCTGGGTTGGGCCGAGTACGCCCAGAACTCCCTTCGCCAGCCTACTACTGGACTCACTCCCTTCCAGTGTGTACTTGGTTACCAATCCCCTCTCTTCCCGTGGTCCGGGGAACCATCAGAGGTGCCTGCAGTGGACTACTGGTTCCGAGAGAGCGAGAGGGTTTGGGACACAGCTCACCATCAGCTGCAACAAGCTCTTCGCAGACGCAGAATGACTGCCGAGCAATGACGATCCGCTTCCCCTGTCTATCAACCTGGTCAGAAGGTCTGACTATCTACTAGGGACATCAGGTTGCGTCTGCCCTGCAGGAAGCTCAGTCCCAGATTCATTGGTCCCTTCACCATCACCAAACAGATCAACCCAGTCACATAACAACTTCAATTACCACCTCAGTATAGAATCCACCCAACCTTCCATGTATCTCTCCTCAAACCTCACCACCCTTCTGTCCCTGTTCCCACAGAACCTGGCGCAGCAGCTGAACCCCCCCCTTCCTCTCATCCTGGAAGCTGGAGCAGCATACCAAGTCCACTTGGACTCCCTGCATCGTGGTGGAAAACTGGAATACCTGGTGGACTGGGAGGACTACGGTCCAGGGGAGCACTCATGGGTACCCAGGCATGACATCCTCGACCCCTCTCTGCTTGACGACTTCCACACCACTCACCCATATCGTCCTGCTCCCTGTGGACGAGGGAGACCATCACGGCGTCGGGGTCCTCGGCCCTCGGGAGCTGGGTGTGTGTGTGTGGGGGGGGGCTTCAGCGTGCCCCATCACCAGAATACTGATTATACACACCTGCTCCCCATCAGCACTCAATCACACCAGGATAAAATCACACCACTCACCCCAGACAGTTGTCTGGTCTCGTTCCAGACTATAAGGACTCCTCTCAACGACAACGTCTACTAAACATGATTCCACTTCAGCGTGTTCCCTCTTCATCGTGTTTCCACTCCATTGTGTATTCCACTCCATCCGGCTCCCGTGTGTTCCCACTCCAGCCTGTGTCTCCTTCCATTCCACTCCAGCGTGTTTCCTCTCCAGCGGGTGCTTTACTCCAGTGTGGTTTCCCTACTAACTAACCCACCATCATCTACAGATCCGTAAGCATAAGGACTGGATGAAGCTTCAGCACTTTGAGTTAGACAAATGTTACAGACATTTAATTACAAAAATCCTTTTTGTATTTACTTTTTGAGCTGCGGAGAGATAGTAACAAAAAGAGGGAACTTCATGCTAAAGACACAGTAACTTTGGAAGATACACACTTGATTTTTCTAACACAGACTGCTGATGTCTCATATGAACTTAAGATAAACTCTGGAATGTATTTTTGCACAGAACGAGGACTGTGGACCTCGTCCCCTGTCATTTATGTACACTGGGAGACTATTGGGAAAGGATCTCTTAAGGCCCAGTATAAACAGGTGGAATGATTACAGTGAGCAAAACCTGTTTCAGTGTTCATATAGGCACCCGACCATTGTTTTAAGACAGACTAATGAACCTGTTCTCTAGCGTGTGATCCCTCTCGTGGTGCAAAATGTAATACCAAAATTATATAGTTATTTGTAACAATATGGTACACGGCAGTTCAAAGCTGATACAGTTTGATTCAGCTGCAATTTTCATATTCATTCAGCTTGATAGGACTTGCTATTTTTACTTGTTCATGATTGAAAGTGTATTAGTTTTGAATGTGAAAGTTCTTTCTTGAACCTGGAAACATTAGTTTGACAAAAACAACTTAACTCAAAGTAAATTTTGTAAATGGACCTTGAGTTAAGTAACAATATTTCCTCATTTTGTATTTCATGGACTGAATCAGAAATGTCCCAGACAATTATGTCTAATGCCACACCAACAAAAGTAAACACGGGCAGTGATACACTGGATAACTGTTTGGCCCGTCCAAAAGGAGAATGAACTTTTCACTGAAAGCTCCTGACTAGGTGTTGTTTACCTTGGTTCCAGAATCTGTCATCCATCCAAATTTGGTATTTTTAGCAACGCTATATAGGCAGATGTTCTCGTAAATAAAACAGCTTATGGCCTCAGTAACTGCCAAAGTACACTGGCCTTTCCGTTCCAGTGTACCCAGGAGATAGTGTTGGCTAATGTAACTGGTCACTGGTTGATTGCTCCTCTCTGTAACTTCAGTTCCCACGTTGCCTTCTTAAGTGTAAATGGTGGTTTGTAGTACCACTGATTTATTTTATTGATACTGCTTGGCGTGTTACAGACTGCTAATGCAGTGTAAAAATATCAGTCAGTGTTGGATACAGTATATAGTATCAGCAGGAGAGGAGTTGGTCACACACACTGACAGATATGAATACACTCCCTGACAAAAGTCTTGTCGCCTATCCAAGTTGTAGGAACAACAAATAATAACTTGACTTCTAGTTGATCATTTGGAATCAGAAGTGGCTTATATGAAAGGCAAAGGCCTCTAGATTATGCTTATTTTACCAAAATATAATCTTATCATGCCTTGATTTTTAATTATTTTATTAGGAAAGAAAGGTCAGACTTTGCTTAGACAAAAGTCTTGTCACATCTTTAAATGATTCAACCAATCACAGATTAGAGCATCATCTGTGACAAATACTGTAATTAACACATTCCCAGGTGTGTAGAAGAAGAACCCCAGCACACCCAACCTTCATTTGAAATGCATCCTGACCTCTGACAGCATGCCAAAGATTCAACCACAGACCAAAGTGCTGATCATCAAGAGCCGGAAGACCATGTCTCCTGCTGAGGTGGCAGACATCTTTAATGTATCTAAATGTCAAGTGGAGAGGATAAGAAAAAGATTTGAAGAAACTGGTGAAGTTCATGACAGGCCCAGGTCAGGCAGACCCGTAAGACTACTGTTCGAGAGGACCGTTTGTCGGTTCGACAGTCCAGGGCCAGCCCTTTTCAACTGCAGCCGAGCTACATAACAACTGGTCACCAGAAACCCCTGTATCTACAAGAACAGTTTGTCGAATTCTGTCACACAGTGGTCTCAATGGCCGAATTAGTGCTCCGAAACCAGCATTAAACAGAAGACAACTAAAAAATCATGTTGCATTTGCTAAGGCCCACAGCTTACAGGAAGGATGGACGGTGGAAAAGTGGCTGAAGGTTGATTTTTCCGATGAATCATCTATTGCATCCCAATCGTCGCAAATACTGCAGAAGATCGGAACACGCATGGACCCAAGATTCACACAGAAAACAGTCAAGTTCGGTGGAGGAAAAATCATGGTTTGGGGTTAAATTCAGTATAGGGGTGTGCGAGAGATCTGCAGAGTAGATGGAAACAGTCTGAGGTATCAAGACATTCTTGCTGCCCATTACATTCCAAACCACAGGAGAGGGCAAATTCTTCAGCAGGATGGCACTCCTTCTCATACTTCAGCCTCCAAATCAAAGTTCCTGAAAGCAAACAAGGTCAAGGTGCTCCAGGATTGGCCAGCCCAGTCACCAGACATGAACATTATTGAGCATGTCTGGGGTAAGATGAAGGAGGAGGCATTGAAGATGAAACCAAAGAATCTTGATGAACTCTGGGAGTCCTGCAAGAATGCTTTCTTTGCCATTCCAAATGACTTTATTAATAAGTTATTTGAGTCATTGCCAAGACGTATGGATGCAGTCCTCCAAGCTCATGGGAGTCATACACATTATTAATTATTTTTCCACTGCACCATGACTTTATGTTCTGTACTGTACATTATTTCTTTTAAGTGACAAGACTTTTGTCTAAGCAAAGTCTGACCTTTCTTTCCTAATAAAATAATTAAAAATCAAGGCATGATAAGATTATATTTTGGTAAAATAAGCATAATCTAGAGGCCTTTGCCTTTCATATAAGCCACTTCTGATTCCAAATGATCAACTAGAAGTCAAGTTATTATTTGTTGTTCCTACAACTTGGATAGGCGACAAGACTTTTGTCAGGGAGTGTACACACACACTCACTAGAGAGTAAGAGAGTTGAAAAAATTAGTTTATGACAGCAGGATACATTTTTGATGAATTTAACACAGAATCTTGTTTGGATCAATCTCTTTTCTCAATCTTTTTTACACCCCTAACATTCACAGGAGTTCCCTTGCTGCAAGCAAGCATCGTAGAAAATTTCAGCAGCTAAAGCTTTAAAATATTTTATTTCAGTATCTCACTTGGGTTTCTTTCTATCTTTACGCTGAGAACTGAGACCTGTGCAGTTCACTCCATCTTGTCTGATGACCTTTCTCTTGTTACACTGACAAAATTATATATCCTCTCTGGCGTGGACAAAAGACGGCTTACACCTTCATATCAATCACTATCTTGAAGAATCCCATTTCCTCGCTCAGTCTGGAGGCAGGGACTTAATTGTTACTGTGCTTTTTTTTCACACAGCAGTGTTATGTGTTCCTTTTTGGTGTGAGGGCGCTTTATGGTAAGACAGCAGAATGGCTCAATGTAATGAGAGGTTAATTAAATAAAACACTTGTCTAATCACCTCATAACTCAACATAAGTACAGATATCAAATATGAGGCACTGCAGCATTGTCAGGTCAATAACACACAGAGAACATTACATGCATGATGTACAAGTTATCACCATGTTCAGAAATTAAAATCAGTAGATCAGTGGACAACAGTATATACAGTACAGATGGTTAACAAATTAAAGTAAAAAAAAACTTGAGTAAATGAAGTGCCTTGTATGGATGCTTCCATACAGGGCATGAGTGCACACTGAAAGTCTTTATGTGTATGAAAATGATGGGAATCACGTGCTATGGCCTAATAGAAGACTGCAAAGTTCTGGAGAAGTTATTGCCAGATAATTCTGAATGAAATCTTGCAGAGTAGAGGTCTTCATAGGTCCACAATTTTTGGGCCCAATGTGAAACAGACCAGGACCCGATCCCAATGTACATAAATTACTTTTTGAGTGTTGAACTAACTGTGTTGGATCTGATGACAGGGTAAACCTAAGTATAATTAGACCTGATCCAAAAGAACTAATCAAAAGCAAAGGGAAAATGAACTAAACTCAGTCTTAATGAGTTTCTGCGTGAAGTAAATGAGCGGTGCAAAGTACAGTAACCCATCTTGAAATAGAGCAGAAAAATAACAAGCAAGCATACCTGGTGGTGGACAAACTATACATTGACAGACAACTCTTCAGCCACAGGAACCTCTGAAACAATTACATAAAGTAATACAACCTAAACTCATCAACATGAAAAGAATTACACCTAACTTCATGTTCTAAGTGATCTTACCCTCTTTCCTAACAACCCAACTACAAAATCTTTAATCTCTGTCATTAACCTACATCATTATTAATCTTTAATATGGCAGCGGCGGATGGCTGCCCACCATTGAGTCTGGTTCTGCCAGAGGTTTCTGTCTCTTAAAAGGAAGTTTTTCCTTGCCACTGTCGCCAAATGCTTGCTCATGGTGGGATTTGTTGGGTTGGGTATCTGTAAATAATATTATAACGAGTACAGTCTAGATAGTTTCAGAGATAGATTAGTTTCATCTTCTCTCTGCCTCCATTTACACATAAGCATCTTTTTCAAAATCCCCTTACTTAATGTTGCATTATTGACTGTTGTTTTGTTTTTGTTTTATTTTGTTTTTTAGAAAAAGAAGTGGCACCCGGGCTGGCTGTGTTCTTTCAGAATGCCTTCATCTTTTTTAGGTGAGTATAACATGAAACTGGACTGAAAATAAACTTTGCAAGCAGTTGTAAAATATTAAAACATCACCTGTCTACACACTAGGTTTACCCAATATATATTAAAAGAGCATACCATTTTCCATTTGCATTTTAGAGGGGTGCAAACTTGTCACCTTTTTCGCGAAAATCGTTTGAATCCACAAAAGGTTGTGTGATTCGTGTAGTTTCAATGAGTTTTGGCAATTTGGGGTGGGGAGGGGTCTGCGAGGACAGAGTCAAGGGGAATGAAATGAGAACCACGCCTTCTGAAAAAAAAGCACCTGGCTTCTGTGCTGGGACGACTCATCGACGTAATCACCGTTATCGGTTACGGATGTACGTCGATTTGTACGTCATATCGTGCGTCGTCGTATCACAATGGAGTATTGCTGCACCCAGTCAAAGCATGGGTTCCCCCAGAGAAGGAGCTGCAGCATTAAAACCCTGTCCACAATCTCCCCTCGCTCTACCCCTCCTGTGCGGCCTACTGACAGTCACACATGCTCTGCAGAGAAACCCAGAGAGAGTCTCCTGTTTATGTAGGCCTACTTATGTTGGCGTCGATGTCATTCTGTGCCATGTTGGTTTCGATCGTTTCGATAGGCGACGTCATTAACAACAAGCCTCCTCCACATGCGGCTCACCGGCTGCAGTGAAAACGGAATTGCGTGTGTTTTTTGTGCGACTTTACAAAACATAGTGCTGACGAAGAAAGTCAACAGTGTGTATCACATTTTTCAAAATTAATTACAAAAATTTTTGTTTTGTTTTCCTTGCTGTATTGAAAACGTACCGAACCATGACCCTAAAACGGAGGTACATACGAACTGTGTATTTTGTGTAATGTTACACCCCTAGTGAACGCTAGTCATCACAATTTGGATGTAACGTTTGGTGTTAACGTTGTTTTAATGGAGTCTAACGTTAGCTAGCGTACTTGTTATTCCAAATTCCACATGTATAACATTACTGATGTTAGGGCTCTGGGACTACTCGTTTAATGCTACAATTTTGCCAACGATTACAACATAAGAGCGCCTCGGTCAAGTGACAACTTGACGTTAACGTTATCCCCTGATGGTTCTGTTTTTTTATGCTAAGATAATATTAATACTGCTAATACTGTCATAACCACTACGTGATTAAACTATTTTCTTTTAGATTTGTTTTGGAACATGAGACTAATTAATGAGACAATGGTGTAGACATTTAACCTAGCTAAAATGGACCTACCTTACTGATGTAGTTAAATGGATTGCTTGTTACAGTAGCCTTATTATGTCGCTTGAGAAGGGGGCAAATGCCGAGCTCATGGAAAAGAACAAGCTGAATTGAAATTACCTTGTGACAGTTTTTCTTATTTCTAGTGGTTGTGAAATCAATTTATAAATGTCATAGGCCTTTTAATTGACCAAACAGCAGTTGCAATAGGTCTAAAAGGTTTTTTTGAAACATGTGGGGACTGCAGACTGGAGCAGTAGGATATTGAAAATGTCTGTGAAGACATCTGCCAGTTGATCTGCACACACCTTGAGACCTGATGCTATCAGGTCCAGGTGCCTCGCATGGATTAATCCTTTTGAAGGATTTGCACACATCTGCCCCAGATATTACAAGTGGGCAGGGGTCCTGGGCCTTTGGTACCTCCTCAGCTGGGAAGTTGTTCTTCTCAAAGTGTGCATAGAAGGTGTTCAGTTCATCTGAGAGAGATGCAGACATTATCTCAGCACTGGTGGTTTTCCTTTTGTAGCCTGTGATAGTTCTCAGTCCAAACCATGTTTGGGGAGTTGGAGCCCTGGTAGTTAGACTCCACTTTGTCCCTGTATTGTCTCTTAGCACTATTAATAGTTTCCAGAGTGCATACTTGGACTTCCTGTATTCGTCCAAATCACCCGAGTTGTAAGTATCGGTCCGTACTTTAAGTTTGGCACGGACTTCCCCGTTAACCCAGGGCTTCTGATTTGGAAATGTCCGTACAGTAATCCTCAGTACAATGTCACAGATGCATTTGCCAACGAAGCTAATGACTGCGTCCGTGTAAGTGTTAATGTTGTTGTCCTGAAACACGTCCAGGGCTTGGTTGGTGTCGGCATGTAGTGGAATGTACAACTTTGTGAGAACGACCGTTCCCTTGGGAGATAATAAAGACGGCATCCGATCATAAGGTGCTCTAGGTTAGGAGAACAGGCCGAAGAAATGATCTCCACATCTGAGCACCACTGGTTGTTGATCATGAAGCACCTCCCCCTTACTCTTCCCCGATTTTATTGTCCGGCCCTTGCGGTGAATGGAGAGCCCCTTAGGAACAGTGGTTGAGTCCATGATCGAAGGGTCAAGCCAATTCTCTGTGAAAACCATGACATTACAGTTCTTAGTGTCCCGTTGAAAAGCCAACCTGCTCCTGAGCTCATCCAGCTTGTCCAGTGACTGGACATTTGCTAGAAGAATACTCTGAAACATGAAGAATTTTCACGTTTCCTCAGCCTTTCCAGGACCCAGGCCCGCAACCTTTGTTTCCTCTGTAATCCCAGCCATGGATATTCCCTATTGTTCGTTGATCGTGGTGAAAAAGTGTTGTCCACCAACAATCTAATGTGCAAAAGTTGTTTGTGTAGATTCGATGAGTTTTGAAATGGGGGGGAGGGCTATATATATATGTTGTATGATAGTGCTCGCTTTGGCGGTGCGCATGTTGCGAAAAAGAAAAAAAAACAAAATAAAACAAGGACACAAACAAAGTTGAGGAGGAGCTTGAGACACTGCAGCCGTCTCCGGCGCCATCTTCTAAATAACAGGTTTCAACACTGTGAACATCAACAGTGAACATCAGGTTTCGGCAGCAGGCTCTGAGAGCCCATCATAGTCCATCATAAAAGAGGCAGAGAGACTTCCTATTGAGCAATGCACAGCTGAAGTCCGGTGGCTTCACTATTTCTCTTAAACTTGGAAGTAAATTCCGATTATACTGTTCCCATAGTACTCTAACACATAATAGTTCATAGTACTCAGAACACAATCCGCAAATCCTATCCAAACATGAAAATTAAAAAGAAAACACTAGCGAAGAAGAAGGCCCAAATGAAGCCCCTGCTTCACCTGGAAATTTACTCCCGCAGGCTACTAATGCTAATGCACGCAGAAACAGACTTGGTTTTACTAGCCATCGAATTATTCCACACAGAGCTTTACAAGACAAAGCAGGAAATTTGTGCCAGAATTGATTCATGAATTGAAGAAATTACAATCGCTCTCAGACAAGTGATTTTTAAACTGGAGAGGGACTTTAACCGAAAAGTAGAAGCAACTCTGGTGGCTTTCTCGGCTAACGCTGTGGCTATACAAGAGTTCAGAGTAGCAGTAGCAGCTAACTCTGATGCCGCAGCCCACCAGAAGTCCAAAATCAAGCGTCTCTCAACTTTACTCTCCAACCTCTCAGATGAGTGCCTGGATTTGGAAGGCACTCCAAAGACGGTTAGGTTATGAGACAGAACTTAAGCATCACAGGGGTCAAGGAAGGAAAAGTTTTTGAATTACACGGCACATGTCACTTCCTTCAGCGGTCCTATAACCACTTCATAACTGGATGATGTAAATGTCATCATAGTTTTGAACTACAGTTGGACACTTAATGTGTGTTTTCAGGGATCAGTTTAATATGTTTACATTGAAGAGTTATTTCTACATACTGCAAAATTAAGATTTCACCCTTTCCTTGTTTTAAAGGATGAATATGGCAGATTTGTTTTTTACTTTTGTTTAAATAATTCAAGAGTATTTCTTAATCGTTTTAGGCCATAGTTAGTCTGTGAAAGGTCAGGTACATGTCAGGGGTTTTGTTGGAGGGGGGAATCTACTGATCTGCAAAGGGGATGGTATCGCCACTCAGATCTAGCTGCCCATGGACTGTCTTCAGATTCTGCTTCACTCAGATAGTAATATGCAGGAGAATCCAGTTAAGCTTTTTGAATTTGGTGATCACCTTAATAAATTAGCAACTTCGCAAAATGGATAAGGATCTCATCATTCAACAGTAGAGTTCAACAGTTTTACAAATCCCTACACACATCCCATAATACAGCAGGGGTCTCCTCAATACAAGAATTTCTGAATCAGTGTAATTTGCCATCATTGAACGAGATTGAGGACACCATCTGAGGCACCACAATCACCAAAACCATAATACCATCAAAACATTAAAATCTGGTAAAAAACAAACAAACAAACAAACAAATAAACTGGCCCTGATAGGTTTTGGAATTCATTTTATGTGAAGTTTGTAAATCCAGAACCCAATGTTACAAAAGATGTATGTGTTTGCATTTACTAATCAGTCTCCCCCCCCCCCGTTTCTGGAGAATCTAGGTAAGATTATTGGTTTGGTTTGGTTTGCTCAACACTGATCAAAAAATAATTCTTGCCAAAATGTTTGCAGTGTTGTCTGCAATTTATTCAAACCAGCTTTATACCAGAACGTACTCACCCAGGTTATCACAGGAAGCTCTTGCAGTTACCTCACTTGATGCGGAGAAAGCCTTTGAAGTGGGGCTATCTTTTTGAAGTTCTCAGAAAATTTCACTTGGGAGAAAATTTTGGAAGGTTGGTGGTTCGATCCCGGCTTCCCCCAGCCCACATGATGAAGAGGACCCAGTTAAACAACTAACACAAAAAACATTTTACTTTTTTCATTTGTTATTGAGCAAACTTACCAACATTAATTGTCTCTGTTGGAAAAAGTATGTGAACGTTTGCTTTCAGTACCAGATGTGACCCTCTTGAGCAGCAATAACTTCAACCAAACATTTTCTGTAACTGTTGATCAGTCCCACACATCAGATTACAAAAGTCACAGAATAAGCAAACAACATCTATGTAAATACAAGTCAGAAGGTGGTTTGGCTCTGCCAAGTTTTTCATTATACTATTGGTCAGCCAACTTAAGTTGTAATTTTAAGTTGTGGCCAAATTAATCTCAAGTAGTTAATTGGTTAAGGTTGGAGAGAGAGGACTGTGCACCCCTAGATATTGCCTCCATTGCAGTTCCAATAAAGAAATCCACCTTGTTGAAGAAAAACTTGTACTGAAGAGATGTCCTCAATTGAATAAAAGAATAACTCGGTGAGCCCCAGTTGTTGTTACACGAATATATGGATTTATTACAAACAGATCTGTCGACAGAGAAGCAATGTAGCAATGTGGGCACAGGCAACACAATACTTAACTTTGCATCAAAAAGGTACACTTCTTATAGCAGAATGATGGGTGGTGGTTTACAGGTTACATTATCTACAGATGAGACAAAGAAAGAGACTGTCTCTGTCCCAAGTTATCAGTATAAGAAGAACAGAGACTTCTGGGACACTTCTATCTTATGATAGGCACATCTAGTATCCCATAACCCAAAACAACATAATCACAGGGCCTGAGGCCTCCTTTGTGAAACCATACTTTAGTCAAAGTGTCATAAATTCTATTACACCCATAAACCCCTTAGTCACTCCCAAATTTCTCCCACACACCTACAGTGATAATCCCATTATTCATAGCACCACCTGTATATGGAAACAGGCGAAGAGATCGCTTAGTTTAAGAGCACTCTCGTTGCACTCCCCTGTCTAAGATGGGCATTGCTTTTTTTTACTATGGAAACTCAATGGTAGTTGTTTAGTTGGGGATTTAAATGTGGATAACACATTTGCCAGTTTCCAGCAATTCCAGGAAAAATACTTCAGATACCTACATGTAAGAAATTATATTAAATACTTGCCCAGCTTTGCTGCTTCAGAACCAGATAAAATAGATATTTCTCTTAAGTCTATTTCTAGCACTAAAAGGATATCTTTCTGAAATGATGGCTACAAAGTGTGAACTCTCCCTCCATGGAGACCATAAAACAAGCATGGGAAAAAGAAGTGGGTGAGCAGATATCTGAAGACACCTGGAATGATATCTATATGTACATACATGTTCTATAAATGCCAGACAATGTTTTATTTCAATTTAAGGTGCTGCATAGGTTATAATATTCAAAGAGTAAACGCCACAGTATTTTTCCTTTTTCTTTTGTCCAAAGTTGGCCAAGTATTGGGAGGACATTTTCTGTATATTTTCCAACGTGATTGGTATGACAATGCCTCCCAGTCCCACGCTGACCATTCTTGGCACAACAGAGACACTGAACACATGGGTGCCTCAATGACAATTTATTGCCTGTGGCCTTATAACAGCAAAGAAAGTCCTGCTCCAGAATTGGAAAACACCTCCAAGAATCGGGTTCTCTTTGAAGGACAAAGTAGGTTACTTTAGGAAGACCTGGTCCCCCTTCATTGCTTTTCTGGAAGAAGTCCACACCAAACCTGCTTCTAATCATCAGACAGTTCATGAGGAATCAGACTAGAGTGGCTTACTGGATAGAGTTTTGCTCTTCACACTGAATCAAATTCTACGCCCCCGCCCCGTTTTGAGTTTGTTATATATTTTGTTTCTTCTATAGTTAAATATTCTTTAACATGTTAAATAATTTAACATATACATTCAGCGACAGGAGAGAGGAGATGAGAAAGCACAAAACAGTCATGTGTTGTAATACCACTTGTCAATCAATCAATCACTTTATTTATATAGCACCTTTCAGAGAAATCAAATGCAATTCAAAGTGCTTTACAAGGGATTAACAAAATATATTCTAAATTCATGTTTCTATCTTTCACCAAACTATTAACTTACATTGTAACACACACTTCATTCAAACTCTGACAGAAACAAAGTAAAACTCACAACAGTGTTGTGCAAGTTCACAGTTCACAAAAGCTATCTCAAAGTTCACTTCACACAGATTAAAATGAACTAGTTCACGTTCATTGTTCACAATTTAGAATTTTGAACTAAGTTACCAGTACCAAAAAATGAACTAGTTTACGTTCATTTCTTCCGTTTTTGTCCTTTATGCTGTGATTTTGACTTGTGTGGAGGAACTTTGCGGCTGTTGGCTCGACTTACCCTTTAAGAATTTCTTGTGATCATCATTCACTCGCAGATATTTCCCAAGACTGGCGGGATGCATGCAGCATGCCGGGTGCCATAAAACACAGTGCATGAGCGTCGTTCACTCCCACGAGAGTTAACAATCATTAACCGCAAACGAATACGTTCAGTTCAACGTTCACCAAAAACGTGTTCATTGAGTGGCGCTCTTTGAGCACGTTCATGCACACCACTACTCACCAAAACTGTAATGGTTAGTCTTTAAACTGTTCCAACCATCACTAACTCTGGTTTCAACTAAATAAATCCGTAAGCCACCGAATTAGATGTGAAAATTATTCTGCATGCTGTCTCTGCCTCTCTCGACCACCGACCTCCCTCTCGCTCCTCTCCTGCTTGACGACCTCCGTCTGAACGCGCCGTGTCTCCGTCGGCCCTCGGAGTCAGTCCTGGTCGGAGCCACTGTAAATCACCTCGGTACTATATTCACTGTTGTCAAACTGGCCTCTGTCGGTCTCAGAGGCTGTGTTCGGTCCCGGTCTGGTCGTGTTCACTGGGAAGCTGCTGATCCCAGTTCCGGTGCCCGCTCACCCAACTCCGATTCTGGTGCTCAGTCAGCCATTAGGACTGCTTAGTTAGCTGCACGGCTGACTAGCTAATGGCAGTTAGCAGCACTTGTGACCTGATATGTGATATGCTGCCCCTTATTGATTTGGAGTATGAATTCGACAGGTGGAGATGAGTCTCAGTTCTTACATATTGCCCCTTTAATGTCAAATTATCACAACAAAGACATATTTGTCTTAGTTAATGTCAAGTTGTTATAACAAAGACCTTTAATAAAATGTCAACTTTGCATTAAAAGTGACATAATTGACAGAATGACACTTCATAAACACTCCTTCATGGTTATGACAGTGTCATGTCAGTCTTATGCACACCCCTTCAAATTAAGTGTTGCCTATGTTGCTAGATGCCCAGAACTGGATATAGCTCCCAAACTTAAATTTAATATTGATGACAAGAAAAATAGAAATATCTCTGGATACATGTAGATATGGAAAAGTAAATACACTCGACCCTTCCCACCATCGCTTGTATCACTACGGAAATGATAGAATGTAAACATGGTTGTTGGAGAAATGATCGTTTAGCTTCATATATTAATCACGACATATTAGTCATTACATCGTTATACAGTCAGTGGCCAGTCTATTTTTATGATGCAACACTGTCATAGAGCTGTTAATTCAATTATATGTTTTAGCATTGAGGTCATAGTTAAAGGTGTTGCACTGGACTACATTATATTTAGAGGTGTTTCTAATTTTTTGTCCTTCCCATTTTACTTCACAGTAATCTGAAACAGCATCAGAAATTTGTAGCAGAAAACACAAGCAGTCCAAGCTGGCAAATCACAGCTGGTGGTGTGGTGTCCATGTGGCATCTCCGTAGCCACTAGTGAGGTTACAGTTTTTAGGAGGCACACGTCAACTACGGCGTAGGCTCCGTAGCTACACCGTAACCCCTTTAACGCAACTATAGATCAACCTGCATATCCCCCTGTTCAAAACTATTAAACTAAAAGTCTGAAACTGACACAAAATAGCCAGTATAAGTCTACATATAAGTCAGTTTTCACAGCTGAAAGGTAACTTTTTGTCAATTGTCAGTCCAATTGATCCAGTACACAAAAAAAATTAAAAATAACAAAAAGGAAATCTGTGTATCATAGCTTGTACCCCTAAAATACACTTAAAATAAGATGGTAGAGGAGAAATTTGACCTGCTTCATGAATATGTGGATTTTATACTACAGTAACCTGTTGTCTTGTCCAAACGTCTAAGCCTCACACATAGGTGTTATGGTACTGCTTTGGTAGGTGTGCAGCAACAACAGTACAGCAAACACTTTATGGGCTGAACATTACAGAGGATGTTCTTACCCTTGTGATGGAAAAAACTGTAGCTGTTGTTTGTGCTGCAGAGATCACTGTCCTGATGTCGTGTTTTTTTCCCCGTCTCTCTGTAGCACTCTGATCTACAAGTTCGGCCGGACTGAAGATTTATGGGGTTAGAGGGTCTGTCTTATTACTGACTGTCTTTACTCTCTCTTTCACACACACAACACCAACACATGTTTTGTAATCTCTTGTTTTAACTAAAAAAGCTATAGAATCTCCAGTCCAAACACACACATTAATTCACAGAATGTTTTATAACCTGCATTTGCTTTTTAAACAGAAACCCATTACTGCTGCACCACACACACACACACACACACACACACACACACACACACACACTGACTGTGTCAACAGGCACATAGTGGTGTAGCTATTTTTATTAGTTTATCTGTGTTGTTCTTGAGAAAATAATTTGACGTTTGAAAATGTTTGTATTTTAAATAAGGGAATTCCTGTTTATTATTGAGAACTGAATAGCCAGGTTCATTTAGTTTCGTTGTATCTCAGATGCTTCTCAAGTGTTAATTCATGTCATTGTTTGTTTAATATGTTGGGAAATCATCATTTTTCTGGGGACAGGCTAATTTATTGACATAAATACATTTTGAAGTGGATGCAAGAGTAAACACACCACCATGGGTCTGATTCATATTAGGGTCAATTTCCTGCTGACAGATTAGTCTCTGTCGTTCTGCCTTAGGATGACATGTTTTTTAAATAGTCTGTTTAGTCCTCTTGTACTTTGTCCTTGTTTAGCTCTGCTTTTACCAGAAAATGTCTTGTAAAGTGAGATATAATTATTCAGATACATGGGATTTTTTCGGTAGCCATTTTAAGTATTTCATTATAGAACAAATATTGTGAAGCTGTCAATCAGACTGCTGTAGTAACAGTATTAAAGGACTTGTAACGGACTACTTTACACTCCTTCCTATCACATATAGACATGTGCAACAGACCATTTTTTTATGTAATAAGATACACTTGGACCCTAAAGCTTTGACTTGCATGGAGAAAAAAACAAGATGGAAAACCCTGGGGAAATGGGATTTGGGGTTAGTTCCTATCTTTTTTTAAAATGTTCTGACTTTTCAATAGCTAAAAACGTGAAAAATAAAGAAAATGTTTTATTAGAGAATGCTGGACAATGCGTATCTTTCCTTCAGCTGTCCAAAAGCTGCAGAGTACAATTTTTTGTCATAATGTAGTCAGGCAGTTTTAGTAGAACTGGGAGAGAGCAACTGCGACCTGCCGCTTGTCAAGAGGAATGCTGTGGGAGATAATTTACTTTTTATAGTAATCCATGGCCATCTATAAAATGGTGATTGAGCCTCCATTGTACCTGAATCTACACAAAGTGGCTTTACTTGGTAAGAACAAGCAATTTTTTACTGAAGCAAGCCCACAGTTTTTACATTTCACATCTCCCAAACCTGCTAATCATGTATGTCGTAACTACAGCTACAACTACATTCACAGACACTAATTCTTAACAGGTTTTGAGTATGTAGAATGTTCACAGTGGAGAAGTGACGAAATTGGACTGTAACAGGAGTGTGTTAGTGTTCCTCGACCTCAGTCATTTAATCCATTTTTAATATAAAAATATTAATTGGTGCAGGTTCAAAATAATTTTAAAGCAAAAAAATGAACAAAAACTAAAGGGATGTTTTCATTTTCATTGCAGAGTAACACGATTATTCCACCATCACTGAAAACAAAAGAATTTTACTACACGATGAGTTCTAGTTTAGTGAGTAAACTCCCTTCTCTTTTACTGAGACCTATAAATACAACATGAACCAAAATAAAGTGAATTAAAACAAGTCTTGCTTCATATAAAATCAGTGTGCCATCTGTGTATGTAGATACACTTGTCGGTTGCCTGTATAATAATTCTCCCACTTGCAGCTGCTACAACCTCTGGGAAGAGGTGTTAATCACAGCATCCCCAAAACAACACCTGTAAATGGACAGCACTTCATTTGATGCAACAGATTGGGCACAATAAAAACTAAGCATCAATGTTACAGCCACTTACAAAACCCATGGAGCCCAAAATCATAATTGTGAATATTATAGAAATAACTGTACAGCCCCTCTCACAACAAACTAACCATCTAATCCATAAACTTGAATGGCCAGTGTGTTAATGAAGTCAAGAGGTTTGAGTGAATGTCGGTCTGGAAGGACTTATCAACTCTCCATCAAAAACAAGCTTTGTAAACATTGGAACTAATTCTACTATGAAATGCTTCAAACATGTTAAGAACTGTATTGATTTTACAGCCATTATGTAATCTACTGCAATAAAAAGAACACAAGAAATGTCTGTGTGGCAGTCTTTATTCTTCATCTAGGGGAAACTTGTTTTTTTCTTATTTTTTGGCCTTTTTGCCTTTATTTGAGAGACAGGAAATGTGTGTGTGTGTGTGTGTGTGTGTGTGGGGTTCTTTATTGTGAGTCAGTGTCTGACCTGAAAAGGTTCAAGGCCAATTTCACACACACGATTTTAACTCATCACCACATATAAAGTTTAGGATCATTACATCACATACAAAGAAGTTTATAAAAATACATATTTTGGCAATGTTTAGATCGGGCAGAGAAAAATGGTGACATCAGACAAACGCAACATCATGATAGTCAGAAAATCTAGACTGGTTGGAAATTTACAACAGAGAAAGCAAAAAAGGGTCAACAGGTGCCAGGATAGGGTTCAGTATTGTTCAAGAATAAAGAAACTCTGGCACAGAGTTACGTATTTCTAAAAATCCGAAAAAGCAGAACACTTACCAGTCTGCAAAGTAGATGTCAATGCTAGAGCCCAAGGGCCCAAAGCAGAAGTGAAATGGCTGCTAGGGGACCCAAACACTTTGGGTCTTACATCCATTTTTTTCATAACTGACTTATTTGAAGAGCAATCCCCGTTTTGTTATGGTCCGGAGTAGTGATCTAAACTGATGCGACACAGATGAAAGATCATGTCTCAACTTGACCCTGAACCTCTTGCTCTTCTTGCAGGATGGCTTGAGGTCCAGTGCTTATTGATTCATAAATCTCAAGAAATATGCAGGAGTTTCAGTCAAAGTTTCCTTGCAAATTACAACTAATTACTGATTTTGAGGGAGTTACACCACATGTAATGATTAGGGATTATCAAATCCTCCTTAGAGCCAGACAAAAGGTAGTCTGCTGTAGTAATGTTTCCTGTTGAGTTGTATCTGTATGTCTGTAGTTTGTTTTATGACCGAGTAAGCCCCAAACCAAACCTAGTTAATGCTATCAGCTTTATAAGCTGCTGCTGATCTGGTTCATTAATGCTTATAAAGCACAAATGTTGTGATAGTTATTAAAAAGTGCAAAGAAATGGAAGTGATAAGCATCATATAAAAATATGAAATAGTGTTTTTAAGAAAGCAGCAGCATTCTTGGCTCAAATGAAGGTGTGATGTTCCCTAAAACATGTACATGTGGGTAAGCTGCACTGATCCTGTGTGATTGCTGTCTGCATGTGGGTTTAACTGTTTCTAATGAGCTGAATTATGTCCACTGTGGCTCTCCATAGAACGACATTTCTGTCATTTTAGAGGCCAAGGTACACACAAATAGACATCTTACAAATTCGAGTGCTACTTTTCATGGCTCCCTTTTCTCTCCTGGAGTGAAAACTAAATGTAGACTCTCTTCCCAGCAACTGACCTTTCACTTTAAATCAAGTCGTCACTTATCGTAATTCTAAATGCATCTCAGCAGAAAGTCTGGCCTCAGGGAGAAGCAGACCAGATAGAAATGTGGGGCAGTCAGGACAGCAGGTTACAGTCTCCAACAGTTCAGTCCTCAGGTCTGATCCCCACAACAGCAAAATGAGAAGGTCACAAAGAGGAGGTGTAGTGCAGAAGCAGATGGAGGGCAGCTGCTTTCATTCTCTGACCTCCTCTGGGGTAATGCAGGAGATGACATCCCAGTGCTCCTCACTGCTGCTGCTGGTGGAGATGGGATTGTGATGCACATGAAATGTGTTGAGGAACTACAGGAGAAAAGAAAACCTGTCAACCTTATTTAAATAACAGTTACCTCGAGATAGTGAATTGTTGTGAATAAGTCACCTGCATTTTAAGTTGTTGGCGATGGAGCTAATTTCCTGCCAAAACATAAACAAAACATGTTTTACAAATGCCCTACGGTTCACTAACAAACACAGTGTGCTTTGCAAATACAAAACGTACCTATCAAACATATTTCTAATACATCGTGCTTCAGAAACAAATACAGCATGTCTGCCAAGTACAAAGAAATATCACATGACTTTTGGCACAACCTGTCCGCTGTGATTGTGCTAAAGATTTTCTCACAAATGTCCTGACAAACCTCCCCACACATTTAAATTGACTCATAGCGCCACTTGCTGTTGTGGAGGGCGAATTACTCAGGACATTTGTATTATGTCTTAGAAATATGTTTGATATGTATGTTTTGTATTTGCAAAACAGAATGCATTAGTTTGTTAATGGTGATTTGTATTTGCAAAGCACACTGTGTTTGTTAGTGAACCGTAGGGCTTTTGTAAAACATGTTTTGTTTATGTTTTGGCAGGAAATTAGCTCCATAGTTGGCAGGTTGATGGTCGACTTGTTGTTTGAGCAACAAGGAAGTGGCCATTATCATATCTCCCGCACAGCACCGGGATCAGCTGGTCATGTTACAACGTGTACAGTCGTGGTGACTGATCAGAATGTGTTGGTATTTGTGTTTTACTATGTGTATATAACATTATGGCATAACAGAAGTTGTCTGAATGTGGCCATTCAAACCAAGTGTTAATACAATAATACTTCATCCAAACACAGTGGAAATTAACTTGGAGACAGTCCAGTTTCCATGACATGGATATTGTGTAACAAGCTGATTATTCAACTTTATATTATTAATAAATATATATATATATATATATATATATATATATATATATATATATATATATATATATATATATATATATATATATATATATATATATATATATATATATATATATATATATATCTCACATATCTGGGTGGAAGATGTGTTTTAATTGATGTTGATAAATCAGATTCCAGACCAACAAATCAAAAATCAGCTGGTTTAGTGAGTGTATGTGAAGAATGCAAGTAATGCTAATTAAGTTAGCACCAGAGCTCTTAAATTTTCACCATAGAAACTAAATAAGTTAGTTGCTAATTGAGTTAGTTGTCGCTAGTTAATGCCTTTTTCATCTGATGTGGAGGTGTAGGCCATATGACCTGCTCATAAATATGGACGTGTTTCCAACTTTGAGAAACGTATAGCAGGCTGTGTGAGCATGACTGAGATTACATTTACTATAGGCAGCAATAGCAACTGCAAGTCAAGAGACAAAACCTGAACTGGAACAAATGAAAAATGGGCGGCCACGTGAGCTCAATAACAGAATGCAGAATAATCCGTTTTATTCTGCACAACCCAGCTAGTCCAACTTCATCATTCTGCAGGACTCCAGTAAATCAATCGCTGTAAATAAATCACTATATTTCCATGACTCCTTCAGCTTCATTAATATTCACAACAATCTGCTAACGAAACACTCACTGCAATGAAATATTCCTGTCTAACAATACATCCTATTTACCTAACTTACTGTCTGATAAACACATGGTATATACAGTGTGACCCAGTGGTTGTGTGGTGAATGTGTTTATCAGTGTTAGTGCTCACGTCGTCGGGGATCTCGTATGGAGGTCGCAGCCACTGTTTGATTCTCCCACGTTGGAAGATAAGGATGTACGCTATCACAGGTACCAGAATGACCAGGATGATGACAGCCACCACAACTACTAGAATCTCTGTTTGTTTTAGGTTTTTTCCTGGGAAATGCAAAGGTACACACACACACACACACACACACACACACACCCACCCACAAACAAACAAACGAGAGAGACAGTAGCAATCCATTACCATGTTTATGACTTCAGAGGATTTATGAGCTTTAAAACTTAGCAACTGATTCAACTTCGTGACATTACAACTTTAAAAAAAGATCACACTAACAATGAGATTACACAGCTGCAGAAGCATATGGACTTCTGGTGGTTTGTAGCAGAGTAAAAGTAATAATCCACTAAAAATAATCCAAGCAATCCTTGCTTCACCAATAAATTGCAAATATGCAAAAGGAGTGCATTTATCCATGTTGTGGAGAAACGGAGTGTTTGAAACATACCAAATATACAGACCAATGGGGGAGAAGAGCCTTATGCTGCAGGAGTGGTTTGAGAAGTTTCTATGGACGTTCTGTTGCTTTTTCCTGCGAAGCTGCTACTAACTTTTCAGAGCCACATTATACTCAAGAGATTTTCAGTGGACTATTACTTTACAAATCATGAATACTGCACAATGCTGGCAATCATTTTCCAATGAGTACCATTTGTTTTAGGATTAAGTGAGTTCCAGGCGAGCTGTTTCTGACATTGCTATGAAAATCAAATACAGACTTACATTAAAATCAGTATTTCATCATAATGAACATTTAATCAACTTCATTTTTAATTAAAAGCTTCTATATCCAACGATTGTTTAAAACGCATCCATCCGGGTGCGTTCAATCAGCGCTCCTTATTATGTTTTGATGTCCTGAAAACAAAGCATTCAATGTAATGCTTTTAGCAACCGACTGTCAAATGTTGGATGTCAGTTCTTTGTTAAACACAGCATCATGGCAGACTTTGTAAAATGGCCTCTGCTTGCAGCTGCATTACCATACAACAAGGTAATGAATGTTTACCGTGATGGGTTATCTACCTCTACCAAGTGTCAAGTCTCTTCAACATTAAACTGATTTTCTTACAGCGCTACAACTGAAGCCACTGGCTGTCAGGAAACTGTCAAGGCCAAAACAAGCAACACAGACAATTTGGTTCTTTAATGTCTCAAAAACATTTTTTTTTCCTGGCTGAAAAACTTTCTTAGCAGCAGCAACTACAAACATGGTCTTACTTGACTCAGGGATGACCACACACTGGGTACAGCTGGGCAGTCCGAAGGGTTTATTGAAGTAAATATACTGCACCTTTGTACAGTAATGCTGTCCCTCCTGTAGCTCGTTGAAGGACACTGAAGAGACATCATCTTTAAACTTCTGTAGAAGAGTGGAAGGCAGTTGGACAACATTAACACATATTACAGATATAAGGCCAATTTTTCCTATTCACTTAACAAATACTGTTTCCCACTCTCACTAGTAACATTTGGGAAACTATCTTTGTGATTGCATCATGAAAATAGTCAAGTTTGAAGATATTTCATTTCATGGCCATTGTCAGGTCAAACTAATTACGGGTAATACTGGAAAGACTGGAAGCACCCTGAAACTCTAATTCAGTTCTTGTTCCAAACAGGCCGGGGGAAATTGTGAAACCAGAAATGTAGGCAGCTAGCCATGAAACGGCTACGTGCTTGGCCCTGAGCAACTTCTATCAACCTGCTAAAGGTTTGTGTACTTTAGGGTCAACTTTAGGAATTATGATAGGTCCACACTAAGCCAGATACATTTAAAAACTGATCTTTTTCTCTCCATTTTGGCCTTCCGCCCACATTAAGCTGGCATTGTTCACAAACGGAGCTTTTTGACAAAAGTGTCCAGAGTGGACAAATCTTAAAACGCAGACTCAAGTTTTAGTGTGAATAAAGAAAACTGAACTTTTGGAGAACAATGACGTAAGCATAGTCAACGGCGGTGTGGCAGTGAAGAAGATAACACGGGGTGCCGTGGTGGCCTGTGGGTAGAAGGCACCGGCCATGAACTGCAAGTCCAGCGGGGGACCATTGAGGACATGTTGTTCCTCATCCTTCTCTTCCCTCATTTCCTATCATCTCTGTCAACTGTATTAAAAGGCATGAAATGTCCAAAAACTTTTTTTTTTTTTTTTTTTTTTAAAAAGACAACTTCCTGTCTCTCTCTCATTTTTAACATCAATATAGCTTATCAGTCAATACAGCTGCTTATCAGTCAATACAGCTGCTTATCAGTCAATACAGCTGTTGACATTCATTTGCATTTGTTTAATTCGTTCGATGACCTCACAATTATAAAGTAGTGATTTGACAGCGCAGGAATGCCTGGTAAACAGGTAGAACTTATGAGCCACTATCAAAACACTAATCATCATTTGGTTGTTTGTCAACAGGGACAGAAATCTATTTGAATGAAAACTAAATTGTGTAATTGGTTGTATTAAAACACAGTGTCCCACTGCTGGTCACATGTTGGCTGTGATCATCGTTTTGTTGTTTGCTGTCCAAAATAGCAGGAAGAAGAAGAGATTTGGCCTTTTGTTTCAGTGTGGAAGGAGATCATTACAAACATGACCTGACATGTTTTTACACCTAAACAGCATTTCCAAACTTAACCAGCTGACGGCAGGTTCAGACCCACGAAGCTTCGGCACCCATGTTCAGACAGGACGCGCGTCAAGCATCCCATACTTGCAACCCTTTTGATTTTCCTGCACCTCCCCCGGCTGTTCTCCTGGAGTTTAGTATCACTGCCGTTTGTGATTGTGTTTAAAATGATGTACTTATTCCACATATTTGTGTCTAAACAGAGCGAGAGAAAGAGCGAGAGGAGCGGTGCAGGGAAATGCGCTTCTGGTGTGTACTGCTCGTGCAAGAATTGACATATCGCAGCACTTCCGCCTCCTGTCTGAACCCAGCTTTAGCGTGAACATAGATCACCTACAGTACACATAAAACAAGAAGCAACATTCTGTATTCTTGCTAAACTGCCATGGTTCCTCACCTGCAGGGGCTCTCCTTTCTTGCCATAGTAAACCCTGTACATTGCATGGCCCCCATGTTCCAGAGCCAAACTGTGGTTCCTACTCAGATATACAGTCAGGGAGCCAGGCCGTGCTGTCAGACTGACTTCAGGAGTACAGGAGCCACCTTGAAGAGCAGAACAAATACATACAAAATCAGGACTGCTCTACGCCACCTGCCCTCTGTCAATATTGTAGGTGTGAGATCTCATATGGCCAACAATAACCTTTCAGACCTAAAATAACCTTAACCTACAGATCAGTCAGCACTATGATTGTCATGAAGTCATGAAAGCTTGCTATGGGTTTGTTACGCTTTTGAGCCTTCACACCACGTGGTTCCCACCATG